>NC_061095.1:54266170-54268670 GCF_015104395.2 Macrobrachium nipponense | reverse complement strand
GAGAGAGAGAGAGAGACCTCGGACCTTGACAACAAAGAATGAATTATATTTTGGGGGATAAGAAAATATAAACGAGAAAATATATAACAAATTTTGCGGTCAAAGACAAAGGACAAACGAGACTCTGGGGATTATCTTGGGGGGAATTACATTTCAGGGTTTATCAGCAAAGATTAGATTGAAAAATATAAACGAAATTTCTGGTTAAAGAAAGAGTGTGTACCTATTATATACACGATTCTGGGAATTTATGACAAAGGCTAAATGAGATTTAGGTTGGTTACCGAGAGAGAATATAGGTTTTTAAGGCTTATCAACTAACAACCAATGATATTTTGGCGATAGAAAAAGACAAACGAGATTTTTGAGTTAAAAAGAAAAACTCCAAAATTTGGGGGTTAATGACAAATGAGAATTTCATATACAAGATTTGGGTGTTAAATGAAAAGAATGAGAGAGACTTTGGGGGTTAACGAGAAAGTGAATACATGATAGGGCTTCTAATGAAAAAAGAGTGGATTGGAATGTAAGGCTTAACGAGAAATAATAAGCAAGATTTATGGGGTTAACCGCAAAGAGGAAGCGAGATCTGGGAGGCTAACGACAAAGAATCTGCAAAGAACAAACGAGACAGAATTAACAAGATTTTGGGAGTAAACAAAACAGCAGCCGAAAATTAATTTCGTGCAAGTTAAGGAGCCACATAAGAGAAAAAGAACGTAGGAAATCCAACGCCTCCATTAACTTGCCCAGCCCCGAAGAAGAAGCTCAGGAGAGAGAAAAGTGTGAAATCCTTCCAGAAGCGACAGAGTCCATCAACTCTTTCCTGAGAGACAGAAGATTCTTCCACGACTCGGTGGAAAATGCTTGCTAGTTAATTGTCTGACTGATTAATAAATTCTTGCAAACTGGCGTCACATACCAGAACAACACTGATTTGTTTCCAAGATATTATACAGTGAATTCTTCCATATTTTTTCTCCTTTTATTAAACAAAGAAAAGTATAAATAAAATGAAATATGAAACAATGGCACAATCGAAGTCTTTTTTCCAAAAGAAGAACGTCAAATAATTCATTTTTCGCGCCTAAGTCACGAAAGCCTTTTGCAACATGACATTCCCTATTCTCGAGTCTTGCAAGAATTTGTATTTTACTGAATGTATGACCACCAACCCCAACACCCGCCTTTCTCTCTCTCTCTCTCTCTCTCTCTCTCTCTCACGCACACACGGAAACACACTGACATACACGCACGCATCATCCACATCCATCTCCCTGCCCGAAATTTGATGGTTGACGTCATCATCCATGTAGCATCATAATCTCAGTAGCTCAGACAGGCATTTTCTTGCACTGTCTCATGATAATAACAATAGGAAGGTTCCCTTCTGTCATTTCCCTTCAGCAACTGGACTTTCTCCTTCCTTTTCTCTCTCTCTCTCTCTTTATGTTACGTGACGCCATTGCAAGTTTGATGGCACTATTTTTCTGTCACTGTGATTGAAATGAAGCCCACGGCACGGAGAGAGAAAAAGGTATAAAGTGAGAGGTTACAGAGATAAGAGTAATGTTAATAATAATCTCAATGTTTCTCTGGATTCCAGTGAAATAGTAGGATTAAATTGCGAGCGACGAATTAAAGACGGAAAATAAAAGGATGAATCGTGAGATTTTTCAACGGTGATGTGAAAAGTTTGAGAGAAAAAAGAAAAATCTGTGAGTGGCCTGTATTGAAAGACTAGACTTTACATTATATATATATATATATATATAGATAGATATATATAATATATATATATATATATATATACATACATATATATATACATATAATATACATATATATATATATATATATAGGTATATATATCATATGATATATATATACATACATACACATACATACATACATTACATACATACATATATATATATATATTATATATATATATATATATAATATATAGTATATATATATATACCATACATACATACATACATACATACATATACATACAATACATACTACATATATATCTATATATATATATATATATATATACTATATATATATATATATATATATATATATATATATATATATACATACAACAAGGAGCTGAAGGAGACGTCATGTACTAGTAATTGTCCATATATTAAACTAGCTGAAGTTTCGAGGACACAGCCTCATTTTCAAAGCTGAAAAACGTAATTATTAAATATAAAAAATATTACAGAGATTTAAGAATTAAGACAATTTACAATTTAAAAAAATTATTTACATTTTAAACAAAAATTAAAAAAAAAAAAAAAAAAAAAAAAAAAAAAAAAAACTCAAAATGCAACAGACAGAATGAAAGAAATAGACCGCTACCTTTCAGGACGGGAACTAAGGACCTAATGACATAAAAAACAGAGACAGGGGCGGGGCACACTCAAGACAGGTACAGTGTTGTGGAGGTAGTTTGATTGTTTAAAGGAGGAAGAAGCTTCTTAAT
>NC_061095.1:54246170-54261170 GCF_015104395.2 Macrobrachium nipponense | reverse complement strand
AATAAAAAAAATATGCGAACTATTATCTTACACAAACGAAACATTTACCTTCTGCGGACATAAAGGTTCTGTGAAGTAGGCCAACAAAAGAACTTTCGAACTACTGGGAAGACTGACAAAAAATATACACAAAGCAAACAGTTCCCTCCCGTACGAACTATTTTTTGAGACTCGAAAAATAAAAAGAAATATATAATCAATCTCTCTCAGTTGACACATTCCTGCCTTCCCCACCAAATGCCACCAGCTTTCAGTTAGAGTGTCAAAGGCAGAATGAGAAAGAGAATTGAGTCCGTGACTGACAGATGGAATAAAGCCTTTTATTTACAATGGTGTCACTCACTAAAAGGTAACATCACTTTTCCCCAGGTCTCAGTTCACGCCAGGAAAAACTAATATTGAAATAGAAAGGCCTGTCCCTACAAAATTCAGAGTCTGGACACAACTTTAACCACAGTCTGGCTTATTCAATTGGACACTTGTTTTCGTCAAGCAATTTCTTTTGTATTTATGTTGCATTGTTTTGTTTTGACTGACATTGCACATTGTAAGTTTACTTTTTCGTGTCTGTGCTTAATGTATCATATTTTTGTCGTGAATGGTTGAAAAATAAAAAAGCCATAGAAAAACAAATTCTAATTTAAAAAATATAAAAGGAGCTTTCGACCTTCACTACAGGTCCTCTTCAGCCATGAAGTTCGAAAGCTCCGATTTTCTTACTGATCTATTCAATTAAACTTCTCATTTCTTGAATGTCCATTTTTCCAGTCATTTGTTTTTATGCCAAAATCAATATCCCCAACCAGATTTTTGGACATTCTCTTTCTTCCGTATTTTCTCTCCTACATCTCTCCCGGAACCCCTTCATAATCTTCAAGCCATTTATCATTTCATTTCAGTCTGCAAGAACCTCTTCTTAGGAATCTCTTATTGTATTCCTGCTCTCAAAATTATTCTCCTTCCCTCGAGTCATTCATTTCGCGATTCCTACACGTTTCCCTCTCCTTTATTATCACCTCCACTTCTTCACGCTTTTGATATTGATCCTGCTCATATTTTCATTTCCCCGCCTTTCGATATTCGAGAAACTTCTCGCATATTCTCTCTCTCCCTCTCCTTAGATATCTGATCGTCTTTCCACTGTATTCATCTTTATTTTTTTTTTTATTATATCTTCCCCTGCACATTATGTCGTCGCCTTTCTTGCGTTTCTTCTGGTTCTTAAATTCACTCAAACTTTCTTCTTCTTATTCTTGGAATTATCATAATTTCTATCTTCTCGATTTCACGTACGAGGTTTTCCTTCTTCCATCGGAACTGATTCAAGTTTGCTGATTGAGCACAAACATCGCTCGTTCCAACACCAACTTATGTTACAAAAGTTGTCAGAACTTAAATTATATTCTCTGTCTTCACAATCATGTAAATCAGCATTCTATATACATTTTCATCATAAAATGTAATTCAGCATTCTATATACATTTTCATCACAAATTGTAAATCTGCATTCTAGATACATTTTTATCATAAATTTATCAATAAATAAATAAATAAATAGATCTCACTTATCCTGTTAAACCGATTAGAACATTAAATACATTCTCAGTCCTGACAAGGATGTAAATTATGACTCTAGTTACTTTAGCAATAAAATAATTCGGAATTTAATTTGGTGTAAAACAGCCAAAATGCCAATTTAAATTCCTTGAAGGCAGGAAATAATATTAATTACATTCTCTGTCTTGTCAATGTTGTAGTTTTGCTTTCTAATTATTCCAATAATAAATCAATAGATACTTAATTTGATGTAAAACCGCCAAAACAAATTCCACGAAGGAAGGCAGGAAAGAAAGAGAAGGTGGTAAAATGCAGACCACCAGACAGACGCCCTCTGCAGGACCCCAAACAAAAGCAATGAGGAGGAACTTTGACATCTGATATAGCAGATCTGAGCCGTAAAATCAGAGCTATAACTTATTTCTGAGTTTCTGATGAACCATTCGACACTCGGGAGGAGCGGAATCGAATCCTCTGATGCAGAGGAATTCTGGGCCAAGAAACAACGTCTTTCCCTTTTAGAGGAGACGCCTCTGGGAAGTTTTCCATTTTCTTTTTGGGAGGATGAGGGCGCTAGACCTACTACGTCCCTTTCACAAATGGACGAAAACCACAGCAGTCTTTTGATTACTAAGGACTTAATTTGTATAATTAGCTTCTGGGGTCAACTGAGTAACGAAGGGTTTGATACTAAACGAGCAGGAGTTGAGTCTGGATTGCATCGTTCAGTAGTTGAGTGTGGTGCCAATTCCCCTAAAACCTGTATACATACTCATGTACACACATACATATACATACGTACACACACATGACACACCACACACACACACATATATATTATATATATATATATATATATATATATATATATATATATATATATATATCATACCTTTGGACAACAAGCCAGCGAAAATTAATGTCCAAGTTTAGGAATTGTTTTCACGTTATTGATTATTTTTCCCTTGAATACTACAGAGTTGAAAAAAAATTATAGAACATAACCTGGCGCGTCATAATTACCCATAATTCGAATAGTAATTTAGTACCAAAATATTGTGGTAAATACGATCATTTTCCATGAGCCATACGATGTCAGGAGAGGCAAAAGTAGGCTGCATCACTGCATGGCAACACTGGACTGAACAACTGAAGTCCTGAGACGCCAGGCAGTAGTTTGGCGAGGCGTTGTGGTGTGATCATATACTAAGATCCGTTAAACGTGTTCATTTAAATTTAATTGCTCTTTTCCTGAGTTATTTTCCTTTCACTGAACACTTATGTACGGTTATTTATGGCTTAAGTCATAAATACTTTAATTGCTCTTCGGAGGAAGCGTTAAAAGTAGAATTTATTAACGAATCTAATCCTGGAGACGTCATACAATGGAAGACGATGCTACATAGCAACGGAAAGGTCAGTTCTGTCATTTTTCACATGATACTTATTTATTTCTTCGTATGTTAACTTTTCTAGTCATCACTGATAATAAACAGCAAATATCGTTTGATATCAAATGCATCACATTTTGAACTTGAAAATATCATGTTCCCTACGGTTTCAATTGCGCTTTGAACTTTTCTGACGTTGGTTTATTTCGTTGTAAAGTTTTATATCATACCATCACCACAATAGATTTGAACACAAGTTTCTTGCTGATCATATTAAGGAGACTTGCGATCAAAGCATAAAAAACTCCACTATTTTAATAATAGTTCAAACTAAAATCAGACTAAATTTCTTATACATTGTGGATAATATGACCCCAAAGACCACTCGGCTATCCCTTATACACAAGAACCCTTAGGTATTATTAACTTAACGTTCGTATTTACGTGATTTCGTTCCAAGCGTCGAATATGAGCGAAGAAGCCTTTGACACGACACCGCCAGAGAGTTACAGAGGTTGAATAACAGTTGTTCGAGTCGTTAAATTGGAACTGCTTGTTTGCTGAAGGCTTGGCTGGAAAGTGCGGTACAGTACGGTACGTTATTTCCATTAGAGTATGGTACGAAATTTATCAGGTACGGTATGTATTTCTGCTAATATACGGTACGAAAATTTTAAGGTACGGTACGATATTTGTTAGTGCACGGTACGCCATTTTAAGGTACGGCCTACGGTATTTGTTAGTGTAGGTACGGTATTTCTGTTAGTATACTTCACGAAATTTTTCAGAAAGATACGGTATTTTTGGGGTACAGTACGTCATTTCTGCTTGTGTACGGTACATTTTTCAGATACTTTACAATATTATATTTGTAAGCATACGGTACAGCATTTTTCAGCACGGGAAAGAATAAATAGACCGTCCCGTACTTTCAACTATATTTTCCAGTTGTAATTTGGCCAATTTTTTTTTTTTTTTTTTTATCTTATTCGAGAGTTGTTCTTTTTGTTGTAACTGTACACTATGCCAGATGCTTGCGTTCCTCTATCGACAGTTATATTTTAACTATTTATAAATGAGCACAGTTACAGTAACCATGCTATTGGAGTAGGCCTATATCAGCAGGAAATCGTTCATATTTACCCCATATACGTATATATATATATATATATATATATATATATATATATATATATATATACACTTTATAATATGACAAATATCAATGCGGAATCAAGTATATATTCAGCAATTAAATTTTTTTTACTGACGAGGCTACCAGTTAAAAAAAACACATGAGTGGTGTTATTCATGTTCATGTCGACCTTTTGCTGCAATATTCTGCTTTTCTTAGTGCACACGTTCAGTGAAAGTGGAGTCGCTTTTTGAGAGAGGAATTTAATGACGTTGAAGTCTCTCTCTCTCTCTCTCTCTCTCTCTCTCTCTCTCTCTCTCTCTCTCTCTCTCTCTCTCTCTCGTATGATATCTGCACTAACTTTTGAACGAATGAATTCCTTACTTAATTACTCTGCCTGACAGATTCATATTTCATAACCAATCGTAATTACCGTTCAGCATTGCAGACTGACGAGCTTTTGCATATGGCCGCTGTCCTAATTATTATATTAACTGATAATAATGTAAAATAAAAAGGTCCAGTCAAAATCAAGGTCCAAGACAGAACGTTGAGAGATTCTCTCTCTCTCTCTCTCTCTCTCTCTCTCTCTCTCATTATTACCGAAAACTTGCAAATCTCTCATTAACATAATACGAGAACAGAACAGCCTCCAGGGAGCTCTCTGTATAGATGGTATATAATGTATTGGGACGGAAGAATTATTGTTCATTTATGCATTGCAATAGTCTACCCATCATATAATAATAATAATAATAATAATAATAATAATAATAATAATAATAATAATAATAATAAAAATAATAATAATAATAATAATAATATAGATAGATAGATAGATAGATAGATAGATAGATAGATAGATAGATAGATAGATAGAAAACGATGAGGCAAAGATCCTCTGGGACTATGGTATCAAAACAGGTAGGGTGATACGTGCAAATAGACCAGACGTGACGTTGATTGACAAAGTCAAGAAGAAAGTATCACTCATTGATGTCGCAATACCATGGGACACCAGAGTTGAAAGAGAAAGAAAGGGAAAAAAAATGGATAAGTATCAAGACCTGAAAAATAGAAATAGAAGGATATGGGATATACCAGTGGAAATTGTACCCATAATCATAGGAACACTAGGCACGATCCCAAGATCCCTGAAAAGGAATCTGGAAAAACTAGAGGCTGAAGTAGCTCCAGGACTCATGCAGAAGTGTGTGATCCTAGAAACGGCGCACATAGTAAGAAGAGTGATGGACTCCTAAGGAGGCAGGATGCAACCCGGAACCCCACACTATAAATACCAATCAGTTGAATTGGAGGACTGTGATAAACCAATAAAAAATAAATAAATAAATAATAATAATATTTATTAATTAATCCTACATGTAATATACAAAAGATGGTTCCTAATTATGATAACACACAATGACTTTGACAAAACTCGACGGGAATTACAAATTGCGTACAGACTATCAAATACAATTATATAGTAATTAATAGAATATCAATAATAATGATGTGTTTGGGTTACTGTTTATATACAATATTATTTAAGATGATGATGACTAGAAATCTGGTCAGTCTGTATCACAGTCACTGGGGACTATTTTCATCTTATTATGTTGAAGAATATATTCGATTAAAATAATCGCAACGCAAAGAGAGTGAGAGAGAGTGAGTGAGTCTTCAGCGTCATTAAATTCCTCTCCCAAAAAACGACTCCACTCTTAATGAACGTGTATACATTATGCAAAGCAGCAGATTGCATGAGAGGTCAATAATGGATAAGAATAACTCAAGGGAAGGTTTTGATTTAGCGGGGAAGTTCGTCATGAATAAAACAAAAATTGAAATTGCACAAAAGCACAACTTTCCGAGTCAGAAAGTACAATAAAAACCGGCCCAAAGGAGTGGGGGAGGATAAGCGATATATTGAAAATTTTAATGGATTGGCTTCAGAGATGGACCTATACCAAATACTTCAATAAGAAAAATCATCCTGTGTCATGCTTTATTACTAGACAAACCAACAGAAAAACTGGCCAAGGTTTCTGACAAATTGGAATATTCCTATTAAAAGAGAAACTGAATCCATTAGAATATCTGTGAGAATGTGAGAAAGAAATAGTTTACAAGTTGATGCCTATTCACCCTCTTCAAAGAAAGTCTTAAGTTTCTAAACTCTCCCTCGTTCCAACCGTTGAAATTCCCGCTCTCGTTGTAACTAATTGTAAAAGGGCAGAAATAACATTCCTGGGAAACATCCGCTCTGCTTCTGATCTTTCTAATTATGTCTCATTTTCCCTCCAGAGAGCCTGGCGCAATTTCCCTCATCTGGAAGTTCTTTTTGTTTTATGTTTTTATTTCAGCTTATTCCCAAGGCTTCCCCTCATGTGTGTGTCTTCCATTAAAGCGAAAAGATGTTTCTAATTATGCGCCGCTTGTTAAGGAAAAGTAAATTTTGCCCAGAGGGTTTTTGGTCTCCTTTGCTTTGGGTTAACTGCTTTTAGGGGAACTCACAATAAAGATGTTTCTGACGCTGTCTGGGAGTTTCATTCTCTTGTTGTTGATTAGAGGCCAGCTGATATTGTCTTGGGATATGTTTGAATTGTATATATTCTAGTGTGATATCTAACTATCTATCTATTATATGTATATGTATATATAATATATATATATATATATATATATATATATATATATATATATATATATATATATATATATATATAATAAAGTAACAAAGTAAACAGTACGTGTTTCTTGTTGAAAACTGTTGACAACCAATTTAGTAGCGACCGATTGAGTTCTCCATCATCCTCTCCTTGTTACCAGTTGCTACAATTATTGGGGAGGAACCTTAGCTATAATAACGTTGGATCCAGAAAGATAAATGGACACTGGCTATTATCCCAACAGAGGTTTCAGGAATAGTAGGGCCAAAGTCCATAAATGCCTTAACCCTTACAGCAATTGTGATTGGATTGGAGGCTCTGACGCAGCCACCGAAGGGGACTGGAGGTGGACAGACTATACCAAAGTCAAAATGGGTACTCCTTTTTGGGGCACATATAGCAAGACAACCCCACAAATACAGGAGCAAAGATCTGATGTTTTACTTCCATGACTACCGATGTGACCACGAATTTGCTGGAATCTGTGAACATAATGAAAGTTGAAAATTTTGACGCTGATTATCAGTTCTGAATTGGGTAATAATGATGTTATCATTATAATCCGTTTGAAATCTAATGTACAAGTGCTTAATCAGATATTTTTAGATACTTTTTTGTCAACTTTTGGTTCTCTTATTTAACTAATCCATAAAGACTTGTAAGAGACAGAGACGAAAATAAATTCACTGAGGGAAACAATCATTGTTTGCTTGAATGAGAATTTTAGCAAAAGGGAAATGATTTTCATTCTCATTCTCAACCTTCTTTGATTCTCAGTACTTTATCTTTCGAATGGAATTCTTGTGGTCCTGTGATCAAGACCACGGCTCCATTCGATAGTCCTCTTAATTCACTTTCTTTGGGGATACGAGGTTCTAGAGTGGAAAAAGGATCCAAAAACATAAGAAACAGGTAAAAAAGGTTTCTCCGTCGCAATCGAGTTTTCTGTACAGCCGCTACAGCTTATAATTATCAAAGCCATTGAGAACTGATCTATCTTTCAGTGGTCTGGGTATAAAGCTGTATGAGCCGCGCTCAACGAAACTTTAACCAGGAACCGATGGTGTCTTGTAATATATCGCTGCCGGAAGCACGATTATGGATAAATTTAACCTTAAATAAAATTTTTAAAAATCTACTGAGGCTAGACGGCTGAAATTAGGCATGTTTGATGATTGGAGGGTGGATGATCAACATAATAATTTGCACTACTCTAGCTTCAGTAGTTTTAAAAATCTGAGGGCGGACAGAAAGAAGTGCGGATAGACAGACAAAGCCGGCAAAATGGGTTTCTTTTCAGAGAACTAAAAAGGACGTCGAGAATTCCTTGCAGCAAAAGTTCCTTTAATCATTACTATTCAATATATAACATACAAACATACACCATCACCCACACACACACACACACAGTGTAGACGAAATGGAAATAGTATTGTGCATGCTGATGCCAAGGGTAGAGAATTTCGTCATGTGAGTGAGAAGAAAGAAAAGACCGATGGCAAGGGCTAAAGTAATTTAAGGCAATTGAAAACAGATGTAAATAAGGTATAGATAGATCCATCGACATATCATTTTCTTATTTAGTAGAATGTCATACCGTTCTTGATTTTTTTGTAAGAATCTTATGCTTTTTTACCCCCAGAACCTGAAATGGAAGCCAGCTGGATTGGAGGTGGACAGACTATACCAAAGTCAAACAGGGTACTCCCTTTTGGTGTACATATAGCAAAACAACCCCGCAAATACTGGAGCCCCAATGGGGAACTATAAATAAAATTGCATTTTTATGTGCAGACATTTTAAGTTTCACTTCCATGACTGACTCCTCATGTGACCTCATGTTTGGTGGAATATGTGAATACCATGAAGGTTGAAAATTTTGACACTTAGGTTATACTGTTTGAATTAGGCAATAATAATGGTAGTATACTCTATATTTGTTGAATATTTCAAAATGGGATTTTTTCACTCGTTCATAAAGCCTCTCAGTCTACTTTTTTTTCCGCGGCGACCGTAGCGCGGTCCGCGTCTATCCTAGCTTCATACATTTCCAATTCAAAAAGATGCACCTTAAAACGCCCTACAAAATGACCAAATCTTAACTTGATACGGCCAATACTCGAATTTTGGCGAATATTTCAAAATGGGATTTTTTCACTCGTTCATAGAGTCTCTCAGTCTCCTTTTTTTCAGCGGCGACCGTAGCACGGTCCGCGTCTATCCTGGCTTCATACATTCCCAATTCAAAAAGATGCGACTCAAAACGCCCTACGAAATGATCAAATGTTAACTCGATACAGTCAATACTTGAATTTTGGCGAATATTTCAAAATGGGATTTTTCCCTTGAAAAGTAAGAAAACACTCATCTTCCTTCCTTTTTAAACGCAAAAGTTTTGTATCTATTCCAAAACTGGACTATTTAGACTGTAAATGCTTGATTTTTTAAATTTATAATAATTCATGTGTATTTCACGATACTTTGACATTTTCGCTGCGACAACACTCATCTATTCTATATCTTAAATCTATTAATTTTTCTTGCGACAAAACGCATTCGGTACCGCGCCCAGCCCGTCCCTCATCGTTTGAAGTTTTATTTTATATTTTTAAAAAACAAAACGGACAAGTGCGAGTCATCAGTTCAGAAATGTGATGGGAAAGATATTTCCAAGCCTCGGTTCAGAAGCATAAATATGGTTCCAAATAAAATTGAATATGAATAACAACAAAAAGTAATTCTATATTGAATACAAATTATATTACAGCTTAAATTTGCCTTATCAATTTTTTACTCATAAAAACTGTATTTTATTATTTTCCTTTCTTGTGACTGTATAAAAATACTTATCAAATTTTGGAATTTTTCCCTTGAAAAATAACCTTTGATAGAGAGAGAGAGAGAGAGAGAGAGAGAGAGAGAGAGAGAGAGAGAGAGAGAGAGAGCACTTAGCGGCTGTAGCGCGGTCCGCGTCTATCCAAGCTTCAGACACTCCCAATTCAAAAAGATGCGCCTTAAAACGCCCTACGAAATTACCAAATGTTAACTTGATACGGTCAATACTCTTTTCTTGGCGAATATTTCAAAATGGGATTTTTGCACTTGTCCATAGAATCTCTCGGTCTCCTTTTTTTTGTCCGCGTCGAACGTAGCGCGGTCCGTGTCTATCCGAGCTTCATACATTCACAATTCAAAAAGATGCTCCTTAAAACGCCCTACGAAATGACCAAATGGTAACTCGTTACAGTCAATACTCGAACTTTGGCGAATATTTCAAAATGGGACTTTTCCCTTGAAAAGTAAGAAAAACACTCATCTTCCTTCCTTTTTAAACGCAAAAGTTTTGTATCTATTCCAAAACTGGACTATTTAGACTGTAAATGCTTGATTTTTTAAATTTATAATAATTCATGTGTATTTCACGATACTTTGACATTTTCCTTGCGACAACACTCATTCTATTCTATATCTTAAATCTATTAATTTTTCTTGCGACAAAACGCATTCGGTACCGCGCCCAGCCCGTCCCTCATCGTTTGAAGTTTTATTTTATATTTTTGAAAAAGAAAATGGACAAGTGCGGTCCGCGTCTATCCGAGCTTCATACATTCCCAATCCAAAAAGATGCGCCTTATAACGCCCTACGAAATGACCACATGTTAACTTGATAGGGCCAATACTCGAATTTTGGCGAATATTTCAAAATGGGATTTTTTCACTCGTTCATAGAGTCTCTCAGTGTTTTTTTTTTTTCCCCGCGGCGACCGTAGCGCGGTCCGCGTCTATCCTAGCTTCATCCATCGCCGTAACCGCTCAGCCATACATTATGAAAACATTACTACGGAAACCATCAATTTATATGCAAACTGGTTCCCGAATTGAGAAAAACCCCTTTATTAATATTTGAATGCCATCTATATGCCGTTACAATACTGTTGTGTAATAGATCCTAAATAGATTGTTCACACTTTATTTATTTTTATTTATTTATTGACTTTTTTATATTTTTATTTATTTTAATAAATTAATTTTTTTCATCTTTTATTTTATTGATATATTTATTTTTTATTAATTTACTATTATTTATTAATTTTTTATCTATTTACTTATCTTTCTTTAATTATTTATTTATTTATGTAATCATTCATTTTTATTTATTTATTTAAATATATATATTTATTTATATTACATTTTTATCTATTTATCCATTATTATTTAATTATTTACTTATTTACTTATATATTTATTTACATTAATCATTTATTTATTCATGTATCAATACTTATTTATTTATTTCATTTTTATTTACATAGTCATTAATTTATCTTTATTCATTTATTTAGTTATTCATTTATCTTTATGTATTAAAGTATTGATTTAATTTAATAAAATTTATTTATTTATTTATTTATTTATTTATTTCTTAATTTTTTCTTATTTAATATTTTTTTTATTTTTTTATTTTTGTATATTTATTTATTTATTTTCTACATCTATTTATTTATCTATATTTATGTATTTATTTATCTTTATTTAATTTTTATTTTCATTTTTTCATTTAATTATTTATTTATTTATTTATATTAACTTATTCTTGTACTTATTTTTATTTATGTATTATTTATCTTATTATTAATGTATTTTTGTATTCATTTATATTTATTTATTTATCTTTATTAATTTACTTATTTAATTATATTTATTTTATATTTTTTCATTCAATTAATTATTTATTTATATATTTTTATTCATTTTAGTTTTATTTATTTTATTATTTTTATTCATTTTATTTTTGTATTTATTTATATTCATATATTTTATTTATATATTTATATTTTTTATTTTTTTTATTATTATTAATTATATATTTTTATAAATTGATTTTATTTTATATTTTTCATTTATCTATTTATTTTTATATATTTCCTTGTTATTTTTTATTTGTTATTTATTTATTTTTTACTTTTATCCATTAATTTTAATTTTTATTTATTCATTTATTTATCAAGTTCTTTTATTTATAGTTTTTATTTATTTATTTTATTTATTTATTTTTTATCTACTATTTATTTAGTTATCTACTTTTATTTTTTATTCATTTTCCTATATATTTATATCATTGTTTATTTATCTATTATTATGATTAATTTTTTAATATAATTTTTATGTTTAATGGTTTTTATTTATTTATTTTTCTTTATTTTTTATTTATATACTTATTTATTTTAATTTTTTATTTATTCTTGTTTATTTATTTTCATATTTATTTATTTTTTTTTTATTTATTCATTAACTATATAAATTTATTTACCTATTTATTTACTATTTATTCATTTATTTATTTTTATTTATTTTTCTTTTTTATTTGTTTATTTATTTATTTATATATTATTAAATTTTATTTATTTATTTATTTCCCTTTATGTATTTATTTATTTTATTTATTTATTTATTTTAATTATTTATTTAATAATTTATTTATTTATAAATTTTTTTTATTTATTAACTTTTTATTTGTATATTTCTTATTACTATTATTTATTTTCATGCATTTATTTATTTAATTTATTTATTTATTATTATTTATTTATTCATTTACCTTTTTTATTTTATGTATTAAATTCTTTTATATATTTATTATTTATTCAATTTTATTTACACCTAGTTTGGGGTCATCTGCAAATTTGGCTATCCTGCTCATTAAGCCTACATCAATGTCATTAATGTAAATAAAAAACAAGAGAGGGCCAAGGAGAGAGAGAGAGAGAGAGAGAGAGAAACATGCCCCCAGAGCAGAGGGCACAAGAGGGAATAGCACCCAAGGTCACCGAGTTTGAGATTGCACCTACGCGACAGTGGGCAGTGCCAAAGTAGCTTACTGACGCCCTTGTTATCTATCCTTCAGGGGAGAGTGGGAGGGAGGGAGGGAGGGAGGGAGGGAGGAGGACGTGGAGGGGGCGGAGGAGAGAGCCAAGATTTTAGTCATGAGTACAATGGTCTTCTTCTTTTTCTTCTTCTTCTATGACTTCCTGACGAGGAAGAGTTCGTTGAATATCAAAGTGCTTGATTCTAACCCCACAGATCTCTCTCTCTCTCTCTCTCTCTCTCTCTCTCTCTGGTGAAAGTCAAAGGATTATATTACAGATATTAGATCACTTTACAATGTCATAAATTTAGTCATGAATTCGGCAAGTATTTCTATCTCTATCTGTCTGCCTGTCTGTCTCTCTCTCTTTATATATGTGTGTATGTATGTATGTATGTGCGAGACAGCTGCACTGACGGGCCATCTTTTCTTTCAGCGAGAGTTCTTGGAAATGGCCGAGGTCAAAGCAGTCCCCCGCCCCTCCCCCACCCGCTCCCCACCCCCCTCATATCTGTTGCCTGAGTACGAGTGGACCATTGCTGAAAATAATCTCTGTGCACACACACACACACACATGCACGCACAAACAGCACACGACAGGCACACGAAGATAACCAGGGACAAAAGGAAGCAAGAGATCCCTTGAACATTGGCTATCTCTCATTGGTTTCATCTTTGGGATGTTTGAATTTCCAAATTCATTACGATGTTGTCTTCAAGTGGCTCTCTCTCTCTCTCTCTCAATCTCTCTCTCTCTCTTCTCTCTTTCTCTCTCTGTCTCTGTCAACATATGAGAGGGTGAGAAATCTACAAAAATGTGTCAAAACTTGGTATGGGAAAGAAAGCATTTCATGTAGAAACTAAAATTGTCCTCAACAACTTTATTATTATCTCTGCTTTCCCTCTTATGATGGCATTGCAATTTCTGTACAATAAAATGCATCTCTCTTCATTTTCCTTTATCCCTCAGAATCAAGGAGCAATGACGCAGCTGCCTCACACGTGGCACTCAGGAAGTCCTCCTATCACACCCCCGTCGAGTGCTTGTTTACAAAGCTCTTCTGAATTAATCATCTGGCCTTGATGACACAACCGGCGACTATAGCTACACACATTCCCAGCCTCTGAGTCATCCACCTCAGCTATGGCCTGATGCCAGAGAGACAACGTCCTTGAACAGTGGACTGAGTCACTGTCTGGCTGATGCGTCCTCTTGAGAACTGGGTATATAAAGACCCAGGGCTACGAGGGAAAGCCAATCACTGGGTGTCTTCTGTAGGAGAAATGGTGAGAGAAATTTTTTTACCGTTCTTCCTCCTGACAGTGGGGAATTTAGCCCACTGTCAGGAATGGGAGAGTCTTCTTCTCATCAAGATGGAGGTATTACTGGCGAAGCAGGAAACAGCCTTAGTGAAGCAAGAAGCAGCCTTGAGCCAGCTGAAGGGTAATGCAGCCATTCTTGTTCCAGTTTACATTTCTTTTTTGTGATACATATTCTCGACATGGTCATATCTTTACTTTCTTTCTTTACAGGTAAAATAAGCCATTCATGGCTTTTATTCACTTTCACATTCACCTCTCTCACTTCCCAACCTCCTCCAGGGTGTGTCAGTTGCCATTTGCTGAGGCCCACTTTCCCTTTGGGCTCCATTCGCCTTCCTTTGGAGAAGGTGCGTCTGGGAAGGGTCCTTAGAGAGATCAGTCTGGTTCTTCATTTGTGCAGGAAATGTCTCTCCTGGATCTGAGCTCTTACATTTTAACTGTTCTCTTACTTTCTTGCTCGGAATCCATCGTTACTGCTCTCTCTCTCTCTCTCTCTCCTTGTTGAGTGAAGGGGAGTTCTGGAACTCATGGATTTCTCTGCCTGGTGGACTGGCTTCTCCATATCGTCTTATTTACTTCTAGAAAGTTTTCTTTGATTGATTTGTGTTGTCATTACAATTTCTTGTTGGCATACAATCTACTTCCGTGTGTGTGTAATGAACTTGATTCCTTGTTGATTATATGCTGACTATTTACTTTTACATTACAATTGTGGTTCCTTTTTATCAATAACTCTAGCAATATGAAATTAATTTCAGGAGAAGTTCATTATGTTGTCCTCAAATATGCGGTACCCCAAAACAGACCTCATGGCCCTCAGAGTCATACATGCAAGCATGACCTAGAACTAAGTCTTATAGATCGTCCTTAGCTTCAGAACTTGCCTGCCTCTCCTTTGGTTACAGCCACAGCACAGCTCAAGTACAGAGGAGTGTGGCTGTTTGCTGCAGGACAAGGCTTCGTCTTCATTAGCAACAGAATAATGAATATGATTATCAGCTTTGCAGGGAATCCTATAATATTTGACAAACCATGGCTGTGCTAAGTGCTCTT
>NC_061095.1:54221170-54238670 GCF_015104395.2 Macrobrachium nipponense | reverse complement strand
GAATCATTGATAAACTCTGTAGAATAATTGATGAAGATGAGTTAGAATTGGCTCAAGAGTTGTTGAATGTAGACGTGCGTGATCTCATAAATAAGCAAGCAGAAAAGAAAGAGAAAAGTGATGCAGAGTTAGAGCTTAGACGCATTGAAGCAGAAGGGAATTTGATTAAGCTAAAAATGCTTGCTGAAAGAGATAGAATGCAAGCTGGAAAGAGAAAGATAGACAGGGAAAAACAAGAAAGAAGAGAAAGAGAAGAAAAAAGCAAAAAGCGGAAGAGGAAGGAAGGATAAAAGGGAAAGAAAAAGGATAAAAGAGGAAAGAGGATAAAAGAGGAAAAGAAATCACAAGACATGAAAGAAATGGAATTAATAAAAGCTAGATCCACATTACCTGTAACACCGTCTAACCCTAACCAAGGTAATCAAGACCCTGTATTTGATGTAGTGAGAGTACAGAAGTTAATCCCTAAGTTTACTGAAGAAGCTCCAGATGAGTTTTTGATCACTTTGAGAAAGTGGCTTCGGTATGGGATGGGCAGAGGATAAATGGTCAGTTTTACTACAAAGTGTCTTGATTGGTAAAGGGAGAGTGCTTATCTAGCCTTAACAGCTGATCAGTGTAAAGACTACAAGGTACTTAAACATATGTGTGCTACAAGTTTACCAGATGACCCCAGAGTACTACAATGAAAGATTCAGAAATTTAAGAAAAGATGAGAAGGGAACATTCTTAGATTATGCTTACAAAGTGAGAAGGTGTTTCAAACGTTGGGTAGAAGCTGCTAAAGTTAAAAACTTTTGATGAGTTAGAAGAGTTACTTGTTCTTGAACAGTATCTTAAGGGAATTCCTGAACATATAAGAGCCTATTTAAGAGAGAGAGAGAGGTGAAGAAATTTGACAAAGCTGCTACACTTAGTGAAGATTACAATATAATCAGTAGTAAACGTAATTACAATTTCAGTACCAGAGTCAACAACACCCAGGTTTTTAAGTCTTTTCCAAATAACAGGAACAAATTTAATGGGAAACCATACAAGTGATACTATCAAGAGTACACAAGGTAATACAAACTCAGCAAGCTAATGTGAAATCCTCATCCAGTTTTTCAAGACAGTTACAGAAACCTAATGTTGTCTGTTTCAAGTCTGGAAGAGAGTAGGACACTACAGTCAAGAGTGTTACCGGAATCAACAGCAGTCAAAGCCAGTTGGTCAAGTTGTTAAAGGTGACCAGGTGAAATAAACTACGAAGAGCAGTGTGGGAAAGAATCAACTCCAACCAAAAGAATGAAGTAAAACTAAACAAGCTGAATGTTTTAGCAAACCAGTGGAAATGTTACCCTCAAGCAGTGAGTTGGCTTAGCAGTGTGGAGGCTTATTTTAAAGCCATACATCTATGAGGGTATGCCTGTCAACACAAGAAGGGAAGTATGCAGGTACCCAGTCAAGGATATTACGTTGATTACAGGGAGTAACCAATAGTGTGCGGTAGTACAATGGTTCTCCACCCTCAGATTGGAAGAAGAGTATCCCCCCACAGGAGATTTCAGTTTATTTTGCAAGGGCTATAGGAGGAGAGGAAGTAACTCCCTATATGCCGCTTAAACCCTGTTCATGTGAAATTGGTTGGGGACAGGGAAATGTTGGATTTTGCTTGTAAAGGACTCACTGGCTGTGGAAGGTACTGCATGTTTTCTGTTGCGGGGAATGAAGTTGGTGCGGTGTGCCATTTTATTTTAAGTTCCTTATTGTCCTGTGTTTAGTGACAGAACAAACCATTGAGGATTAGTTCCTACAGTAGAGTTGGGAGAAGAATAACCCCCACCTGTTTTCCTAGTTTGTGTAACTATCCAGAAGTATGAAGAGGAAATCTAACGACTGCAAGGTGAGTAAGAAACTGAGTGGATTTACACCCACCCAAGAAAAGGATCAAGTGAAGTGGAATCCTTGGTGCTATTGAGAAGAATTACTTCCAGGGAAGTTGAAGTTTCCCATAGTGGCTGACCAAGCAAGAGATTTCCCCAAGAAATGAATGAAAGAACGACGATGACGAAGGCGAAAGAGAAAACCTGATGGGTTTCCTGAATCAAACCTCCGAGTAGTTCGAAAAAGTGTTACTGAAGACAGTAGGGAAACAAACTACAGTAGCTGAGTTAGCAGATATTTAGAATTCAACCCTTCCACGCCTTGAAGTTGGTCAAGTGTACCAAGAGAGAAGCTGATGGACTTGCAGAAAAGAAGGATGCATCGTTTAACTGATTTGTTTTCTGCTTCAGAGTTTTTGATCGAGAAGAGATGCCAACAAACTCCCTACCTGTTACTATCTGGAAGGAAGGTTTTGCTGCAGAGTGCAAGTATAGGACCTACAGATATACCAGGAGATGCACCTGTAATGGGGTCTAATAATTCATTCAAACTTTTGGATTACATATCCATTGAGAAAAGCAAGTGGTTGGAGTAGCTCATTGAGTCCTGGACATATAGGGAATCAGGAAGACTGTGGAGAAAGATCATGAAAATTTTATTTTTTTCTATTGGCCCATGGACTTCACCAAAGAATGTTAGCAGGTTTTTGGTTCGTGGGGAGTGTCATACCTGGCCAGAATAGCTGGAAAAAACCGAAATTGAAACCATCAAGCGAAAGCCCCAAACCCCCCTGATAAACCTACTCAGAAGAATTTACGAGGGAGAACCCCTTTTAGCAAAGTGATTAGAGATTATTGGAAGGACCGATGCCCAAGACAAAGAAAGGAATGGAGTATTTCTTTGTTTGACTTATTATGTGTCCCCTGGTGACAAGATATCCCAGAAGCCAATCCCTGTTAGAGAAACATATCTGCCCAAGAAATAGTTTGCCGAAAAACTTGTGGAGTTTTTTCCTTTCTCAAAGTTTTGGTATACCAGCAAATAGGACCAAAGTGCCAGAGGAACAAAACGTTTACTTCAAAGTTATTCCAGGATGGATTTGATGAATTTGTTTAGGAGTGAAACAAACAGTTTATCCCCACTGCCATATCCATCCAGAAGACTCAAGGTGCCCTTGGAAAGGTTTCCAGCCAGACATTGAAAAGTATAGTCTGTTTGACTTGAAGCAGAAATTCGTTAAAGATGCTAAAATTTAACAAGTCCTTTTTCCACCGTAAGTGATAGCAGACAATAGTTATGGCCTCAGCATATACTAAAACATACAGACAAATACGAAACATGTGAATCGGAAGTCACTGTGTTTCCTCTACAGGCTGAATAGGGTCACCAGCTTCCGCTGATAGGAAAGGAGGGCCCTGTGACCTCGGTTTACAAGATAGTGTCAAATGTCATTAGCTCACAGGCAAATGCAAACAAACCAGGGCATGCAAGCAATTAGCCACGGCAGGTGGATCTGGCTTAACGGTCCTGTTAATGAATTACCTATCACAGCTCCTTCTTCACCAATGGCCCTTTTGTTGGGTCATATGGTTTTTTGGTTTTTTTTTCATATATATAGAATATATTCAATAATATAATGGTAATTATTATTAATATATGTAATTATATATATCAACACAAAGCAAGCCACGACACACACACCCACACACACACCACACATATTATATATTAGATATGATATATATAATATATATAATATACTATAATATAGAATATTATATTATTATAATTTATGTGTGTGTGGTGGTGTGTGTGTGTTGGTTGTGGTGTGTTTTAAAATTTAAATGTTTAGTAACTATTATAATTCATATATATATATATTTATTATATAATATAATATATATAGAATATATTATATAGATATAATATATATATGTTATAATTATATAATATCTATATATATTATTGATATTATATATAAGTATATTTATAATGTAAGTATTGTCATTTACATTTTTATGTTCACTTGTTGCCAAGAGGTATACGCCTTCGTTTATGTATTGCCCAATCATCCCATTGACAAAGAAAGGGGAAGGGAAAAAATGGCTGTTCATAGTGATGTACGAGTGCGTTTTCGAAAACCGTTTACCCTCGTCTGAGTAAACGTTATTCCGGCCCATCTTTAAAAAAAAGTCCTTTTAACATTATAACGTATCAAATTTTAATTCAACTTACGTATAATGCAGAAATACAGTCAAATTTTAAAATTTTGTGTAGATATAATGTTTATATTCTGAATAAGCCGTTATATTTATTGAAAATTGCATTGACAAAAAAGTTAAAGTTGCAAAAAAACCAATGTACCACAGACGGCCCTGAATCTTCATAGTAGGTCTTGAATTTTTTGAGTAATTAATAAAGGTTTGAAGGGATCACTGGGTTCATTTAGCAGTATCTAATCGTATTTTATTTTTGAGATGAATCGGTTCATGTTTGTCCTGGCTGTTGCGTGTGTTACTTTTTATTTTGATTTGGTAAGTTTGGTTAAGTTAGTAACCAGATACTTAGCACTTCATCACAATATATTATAATATATATAATATATTATATTATATATTTATATATTATATATATAGTATATGAATATATATATATATATATAGAATATCAATATAGATATATATTATATATAATATAGATAGATATATTATATAGATTTTATATAGATATATTAATTATATATATATATATTATTAATATATAATATATATATTATATATTGTACACCATACATACATACAGTATATAGTGTATAATAACTATATATATATATATATATATATTATATAATATAATATATATTATATATATATATTTTTTTTATATATTTATATATATATATCAGGTAATAGAATATTTATTATATATACTATATTAATATATATATTGTTTACAAAGTGCCAAGTATCTGGGTTTACTACAACTTACCATTCATTTTATTGTTTTACAGCCTCACAAAAACCAGAACACCTGAACCCTCATCACCCAGAGATTAAACGAGTTGAATAACATTCTATAAAGGTCAACAGGTTGATCCCTTAACAACTTTACCAGTATTGCAGAAAATCTGAACTAAGTTCATCACAAACAGGTGGTGTTGAGGTAATCTTGTAAGTAATTAAATTAATCAAATGGGCATCCCTCCTTCAAACAACTTTAAAAAAAGTCTAAGTATTTCCCTGATTTTTCAGAAATCTTAAGTACTTATTCCCCTGGTTTAACTAAGCTCACTTCAAGTAAACTTGAAGGAAAGCTTGATGCAAACTTACCACTCGATGTTTTCCTACCTAACATAAATATAACCAATGCAAATATACTGGTTAGAATAAAAACAAACACTTAATGAAATTTTTAAAATACACAAAAAATTTATTATTAAACCTCAAAGTTTAATGAGTGAAAATTCACAATATCAGGGAAAATTTTACTGTTACGTGAAAACTTTGAAAACATAAAGTTTTCAATTAATTAATTCTTGAATCAAATTAACAAGTTTAAAATTAAATCAAAATTCAAAATTTAATTTATCACAAAATTCAAGAAAATTAATTCAATCAAAATTGCAAAAGTGCTAGGCAAAATAATTGAAAATTAGAAATTAGTTTACAAGTGCTTGAACCAAATAAGAAAAACTTGAAAAGCAATTCTATGTAAAATGAAACAAATTAAATTCACAAAGTGTTTAAATTTAATCAAATGTTGCAATGATTAAGCATTGAAAATAACTAAGTCAATTAAATTGTGAATGAAAATGAAAATACAGAAAAATGTGGACAGTAAATCAAAACAAAAAGGCACCCACCTTCAAAAAAAAAAAAAAAAAAAAAAAATGCACAAAATGAAACAAACTCAAAGCAAAATCAACAACACCAAAATTTTTGTAATGTTTAAAAGTGTAAATTTTTTTTTTCACTCGAAAACGAGTATGACTTCCATGCAGTTTCTTTTTTTACCTGTAACCAAACCTTCATAACCAATCTGTTAGTTATTTACTACAGTTTAAGGCCACTGTTCCTATCCATTTATCTTAGGTTTGCAACTAATAAAAATATAACAGGTATCGACGTTTTAATCCTTTTTGGTATACCCTACTTCTTCTTTCCTTTGCTGCAGTCTTGTTTCACTTTTACCCAAAACCCAGGAGGCGCGCCGTTACGAAACATAATTTGTTTTGGTTTCAGATTCCACAGAAACAAGCACTATTTACCAACTAAAATACACTCTAAAAAAAAAATATCAAAATATGAAATTCTCAAGCTACGAGTGACCAATTTATTACGTTACGTTTAAGTATAATCTCAAGGATGTCCGAGGGAGTTGAGAGAAGAAGAGAGAGAGAGAGTACAGAGCAAGAGAGTAGGATCCTGAATGCCTCGTGGTTTTCTAAAGATATAATGAAACTCCCTTTCCCTTAACGAAAGCTGGACAGGGGAGATGAACAAAACTGTTTTTTGGGCAACTAAAATTGCTTCTAGAAGCTTTGAAAAATCCTTACGCAATTACAAAACTCACAAAATGGCCGTAACAACCTGCACGTGGCCTTTCATCAAAGACATACACGTTAGAGACCAGTCCTATTGAATAAAAAAAAACAAAAAAAACAACGTGAACTTCAAACTCAATCGAACACGGAGGCTGAGCGATAATTAACGACTGACATGTTTTGGGATAACAACCGCTTAAGACCTCGATTCAATCGCTTATCAAACCAAACGTGTGTTGACAGTGATTAAGGAAAGCAAACGGATCTCGCAAAGTTTCCTCTCAATCTCAAAGTGTTGGACATAAATTTGAGGAAAACCAATCGTAGTTTTCGAATAGGAACAGAAAGAAAATCGCTCTCTTTTTACAGTTCTTACATTATATATATAGATTCTTTTAACCAATATGTTATGCCGCAAATCTGAACACATCATTTTAAAAACATCCTATGCTTTAAGCTATCTAGGAATCTGAAAAATGTTGCACCAATTCTACAGTAACATTTTAATACAGTCACAGAGAAGATATACGCATTTCGAAAGTAGCAATATATAATAATATATTTATATTATATTATATAATATATTATATATATATATATATATATATATATATGTTATATATATATATATAATGTTATAATTTTTTTATATATATAGCTATATATATATATATGATATAGATATAATGAATATATAATATATAATTATATATATATATAATGATATATATATATATATATATATTATATATATATATTATAATAATATATATAGATTATAGTTATAATATCTATTATATATACATATATTAATAATCATATTATTTAATATAGATATAATTAGATATATTATATATATATATATTATATTAGGGGTATATATATTAATATAATTATATATAAGTAATATATAGTATAATATAGATAGATACAATATAAGTATATATATATTATTCCTTTGCTTTTGTCCAGTCGGACAAATGTAACCTAGGGAAAGTAATAAGCCACCAGACCTGCCTTCCCTCTTTTCTTTGTTTATTGGGTTCAAACCTTTCCTATATAAGTTTGTCTAATTATCTGCAAGTCTTGCAATTCCCGAGTGTATCCCCCTCTCTGTTTTCTTTTTCCCTGCCACTTGTTTTTTCCCTGCATTTACAAAGAAATGTCCCATTCGATGCCTATAATCCGCCTAAGGTTCATAAAAGCAGGCAAAACCGGAACGAGAAAGCCAACTCTCAATGAGTCAAAGTCCCTCCAGCACCCTCAGGGGAACCAAAATGCTTCGCCTCCCCTAGAAACAATTGGCTCTTTAAAACCCCTCCCAGTGCCTGGCCTTCCTGGGCAATTGCCGGGAACGAAGTGACATAGGTCCCCACCCCCACCCCAGTGGCACCGTTAAAGAAATGCTGATTCCTATGAGCAAACCGTGGGGTGTTAAGTGGCAGGAATCAGTGGCAGTCACCTGTTTATTACTTCTTACTATATTTTACTTTCTGTTAGTTTTCCCTGTGGGTCTGTGCTTGTGGCAACAAAATACCACAGTTTACTGGCCTGGTCACGCCCGGCCCCCCCAAGCCTGGTGGCTCCCTTATTCCATATGGTCTGAGCTGGTGATTGCCTTGAATGTAAGTCTTTTAATACCTGACTAACGTCCTGGTATTAGCATATGCTAAAAGAACTTTACCGAAAGGAGATAACTTAAAACTGTGTCTTTTGTTCACACTAACCAAGAGAATCTTCACAAACTCTCCCATTCAAGAACCATAATGTTCTGCAATACAGTTTCAATTCATCATTCTTTTGCCACTGAGCAAATTCATGAGAACATAAGATTTATTATTAATGCAAGTCCAAGACTGAGCACTTGGCGGCCTCACTGGCACACGGTTTCATCCCTTTTGTGTGTTCACAACATGTATATTAAAGGACGTTGCTGTTGTGTTACAGGTATCCTGCCACATCCCTACTGGGCTGGGTGAGGAGGGGACCATGTTCATTCGCCCTTGTTTTAAGAGCTCTTGGCTTATTTTAGCGCTGCAAAGCTTCATGCTGTTCGGTCCCCACTGAACACGTGGTTCCAGTTGCTACAAGCAACTTGTTTTCCATTACAGAAACCAAGAAGACTGGGTAAAAAAACTGGTAAGGGGAAGACAAGTGAGCAAGCTATTCAAATCTACAAGTTTTGATTTCTGTTTCTTCTGTAATGGCCCTTATTTTCATATAAAATACTATCTTAACCTCGCATCATCACATGCGTGTATTTTCCCACTATTTGTGGAGAAAAGGCAGTCCATCATTTACTGTGTATATTATTTTTACATTTTTGAGAATGGAATGATTCTGCGATATTTTTTATTTTATGGCCATATCTCGTCCAACAGTGAGGGATTGCCTTTTTATTTTTATAGCCCTACGTGGCGATTGAGACATTCACCTTGCATATTCCCATTACAGTGTGGTTGACTGGTTTTTTTTTCAGTGTGAGCGATTGGCTTGATATTTTTATCCCAGCATTCATTATTATTGCGCATATTTCCATTACAGTTCTTCCTGGATTTAACTGAATATTTTAAAATCACAGCGGCATTTTTTATATGTACACCTTTTGCATTAACTGGTGGGGGGGGTTGACTGCTTTTTATTTATTGGTTTGAAATAGTCCCTTGAGTCCAAGATTTTACGGCGCCTCACAAACAAACAAATCTTTTGCTGTAGTTTATAACATATAGGTCTTATTTAATTTTCAGTTCTTGTTTGACTGCATTTCCTGTATTTTGATGGTCCTGTGAGGCCCATATTTCTTACGCCCCATAGTTGACGACTAAATTTGCCGATTGACTGGCTTTACCATTTTTTTTTCAGCTCTGTTTTTCACGTGCTTTTAGGCATTTTGATAGGTTCGTTTGCGGGACAGTTATAATTTTAACGCCTCCCTCCCAACGATTTATTTACAGTCTTGTTGACTGTCGTTCTGTGGAAAGTCATTTGCAGGGACAATTTTTGTTTGTTTTCATTTCAACTTTAAGTTGGAATTTAGAATTGGTGTTACTCTGTCCTTTAAGGGACGCAATTCCCAGACGCTTAATTGTCCCTGTGTTTACCCTTTAGGAATTTCCCGTTTTTTTTTTTTCGGTCTGGCACTAGCAATTAACCGTCCATTCCAACAAGATGGCGAACAACCAGAACATTTGGAGGATATTACACAACGCCATTTACTGAAGCAGGGAAAGCCGCGGGGCTGAGAGGTCTAGAATTAGCTACTTGGGTAGCTGAGGGGAGAGGGAAAAGGTCAAGGAAATAGACAAAGGGAGTGACCAGGTAGGCAGAAAAGGAGACAAAGAATAGAAAGGGAGAGAGAAAGAGAATTCCAGGAGAAGGAGAAAAAAGAACCAGCAGACTAGGAAATTCCCCATGGAAAAGTAAAAGAAGATAGCAGACAGAGAAATTTCAGGAGAAAAAGAAGAAGAGGCCCGGCAAGAGTAGAAAGGGGAGAAAGAAAGGATAGGGGAAAAGAAAGAAAGAAGAATTCCAAGAGAGAAAGTAAGAAGTCCCAAAAATGGGCAGAGAAAGCAGTTCAGAAAGTGGCTCACCAACTGGCTATTGGCCTAAAAGAACTGGCATACGAGCCCTCTACCGCCAGGTCATCACACTCCCATCCCTCAGTAGCAATTGGGCACCCTCATCTGACCTCATGGAAACTCATACCGAGCTGGAGGCCTGGCTCAACCACGTAGAAAAGGTCCTGGAGAGCTTCCAGCCTCCTCCTGCCGAAGTAGCCCTCATCTTGGGAACATCTCGAAGAAAATTGGGCCAACGCCTTCCAAGCCCCCCTGTTCACGAGTAAGATTCCTCTCCTCGTGTAAGGGAGGCGGCCAATCATCAAAGTCAAGCCTTTGGAAAGGCCTCTTGAAATCCCCCCCGAACAGGTGGAAGACAACAAAAATGTAGGATGCATGCCAAATGGAGGTCTGGGCAAACAAACATGGGTCGGAATAAAGTGGCAAAGAAGAACCGCCTGCCCCCCCGAGGTGGTGGGCAAGGGCAATCCAACGCTGTATCTGATGGAAGATAATCATTGAAATTTTTTTCAACTAGGGGAGGATTTTCTTATCCTATGCCCCCCCTCAAACTTTAGCCACTTACTTGGTGGAATAAAAAATCCAAGGCATTGATCGTCGAGTGACTGTTAAGAGGGCAGATGTTCTGGGACAAACCCGCAGCCAACTACCAGAGTTCCCGAAAATAAGAAAATTCGCCCGGAGCTTGCCCCCTCCCCCTGTCTTGCCCATCCATCCCAGAATTAAGCAAGTGCCAAAATAACTTAGCCGTTTAAGCCTAATTGTTACAGGCGGTTGTAAACAAACCCTGGACACTCCCTCAGAGCGGTGCCACTTTCTTTCAAAACTAGAATCCTAAGCAGTCGATCTCCCGCTCCCCTTTAGAATGGACATCACCGAAATAATAGGAATAACGGTCCCCAATATTGGGCCAAGTGGAACAACTGGCCAAAGCCCGAATTTTAAGCAGGAGCTTCTGGTTGATCTTCGTCCGAAGGTGCCAATGGGGGCAACACTCCTCTTCCTGGGCTCACTGCCCCCAAAGAGGGCTGCCAACTCCCACTATTTGCCATGGCAAGTGATGGACTCCATCAACCATTAGGCCCCCCAATTGGCCTCATTTAACATTCTTTCCCAGAGGTTTCGCTATCCCTGCTCAACCAGGTTCCAAGCATCTTAAATGACTTGGTGTGCAGCTATTAGATCATTAGGAAGGGAAATAAAAGTTCCTCCCAGAAGCAAGGATTGAGGAGGTCATAAATTAACTGGCAATTAAAAGCCAGCAATCATCTTAAAAATGTTCCTGCCCACCATATTTCGATTGCAGGATCACAAACGACTTCATTGTTTGGAAAATTTGAAAAATTATGTTACTCCTTGGCGGTGGCAAGTAATGATTTGTTCTTCTTAGGACAAGACATTAACGCGCCTCCTTTTTTGGATTTTTGGGTCAGCAGGACTGCCTGCCCTTACCTCAACCTCCAGGGCCGATTATGCCAGTTTCGCTGAAACCTGCCCCTGCCAAAGGCCAGTGCCACTTGACGGGTATCAGGCAGTGGCCATACTTCCTGCCCTTTATTTTGTGCGTTTGAGAGTCAAATTTTGAATCGCCTCTTTATTCGGGCCAGGCAGGAAATGGTCCCTTT
Source organism: Macrobrachium nipponense (assembly GCF_015104395.2). Classification (NCBI taxonomy): domain Eukaryota; kingdom Metazoa; phylum Arthropoda; class Malacostraca; order Decapoda; family Palaemonidae; genus Macrobrachium; species Macrobrachium nipponense. The sequence continues at coordinate 54,227,058 of NC_061095.1, read as the reverse complement.
TCAATTGCCAGTGCCCAAAGGCAATGCATTCGAATTCGAAGTTATTTTTCCTCACTAAAGGGGGGGGAAACTCGCCCCCCGTCAAGGCTACTTTCTCTGCAGCCGCCAGCTCAACTCTGGCTTCCGCCCGACGGCCAGAAGCAGCGGAATGGCTAAATTCCCACCCTGAATTTCCCCAGGACCACCATTAAGCACCAACCTGGACCGAAGGCTCAAGCTCCACCAAAGGCAAGGCCTCCAATCCAGTCAAGAACCCCAAAGGTCCAGGAGTCCCAGTCAATCCAACCGCAAACCAACATCCCGGAATCATCTCCTCTTCTTCCTGTTCTTTCGCAGCTAACCAATCCAAGTGTAAGGACTCGGCTGACCCTCAGTTGGCTGAAGAATGTCAGGTAATGAGTCAAGCAGCGTTAGGCAGTGGGGTAAATGTCATTGCTCCGATTGTCACAGCAGTTGGAACCGATGCCATTACGGCATCTTCAATGGACCTTTGTCTTTCAAGTCCCCCCCTCCTTCATAGTCACCCCTTAGGCAGCCCCCTTTCTATTGTATGCACTGCTTGGGCAGAGCCCATTCGCCAGCAGATCTGACTTTTAAGAGAAATTAATAGGTCATTGAGAACTACTATGATGGCATCTATGAGCCTCAAACAATGCCCTTTAGGAAGTCCCCAGACTTCCCACAATAAGTGCCACCTATGGCACCATGTTCATTTGAGGGATATTAGAACACACTTATAACAAACCAGAATAACATATTTAGGTTGCCCCTCTAGGGCGATATTATTAAAGCATTGCTTCATTTTTACGTTAAGCATTCATTTTAAGTGTGTAATCAATCATTCCCAACATTCTATTATTTGTGTTTGCTATTTTCGATCGAGAATCAATTCCATCCATTTAGCTCTATCTTATTTTTATTTCTATCTGTCTGGCACTGGGCTCAATTTGTATTTCGTAATGGCAGGATTCCTAACATCCCTGAGAAACACATTTGTAATGCCCCTTCAGGGCCAATTAACCACATGAACTGTCTTACGTTGAAATACATAGCATTCATATCCGATAGAACTAAGTATATTACTAGCCCTTTTAGAATAAAGTTAGCCTAAGTTGGAAATTAGTGAGATAAATTATATACTCACTAAGATATTACAATTTATTATTGTATCACTTTCCTTCAAAATAATTATGATAAGTTATTAACTGATCCCTGAGAATAATATATCTAGGGAAGATAATTTTCAGCATAATGTTAAATCTATTACATTTTATTTCTGTTGTGTTCATTTGTGTGTAAGGTGTTTCCTCCCTAGAGAAATTTAAATAATTGTCAATCTGTAAACCTAACATGTTAGATGCCCAATGGCAAATTAATATACTTATAACTAGTGGTTGCGAGTCAATAAAAGGGTTGTTGTTGTTTTTAAGCAACACCTTTTATTGACTCGCAACCACCTAGTTTATAAGGTATATTAATTTGCCCATTGGGCCATCTAACATGTTAGGTTTACAGATTGACACTGTATTTAAATTTAAATTTCTCTAGGGAGGAAACACCTTACACACAAATGAACACAACAGAAATAAAATGTATGACTGCAACAATTTTCATTAGTTTAAGTCTTATGTGATCAGATTGCTCAGAGGAGAAAGAAGAGAATTACTTCATGGCAAATTCATTCTTTGCCAGTTCAACCCGTTTAGGGTTGCAATGACTTAAATTCACAGTATTCCCTCTTTGTTTTCTTCTTTCTCCGACCTAACCAGCTTTTTTCCCTACATTTTAAAGAGAAAACGTTCCCATACATGGCCTATAATCCGCCGCCTATGGTCATAAAAGCAGAGGCAAACGGCAAGAATAAGCACTCTCAATGAGTCAGTCACCAGCGCTTAGGTCACATGCTCCTCCCAAGGCCTGATTGGGTCCTTACCCTTCCACATATTGGACTATTGCCAAATGAAGTGACGAAGTCCCACCTCCCGTAACACCTTAGAGAAGTGGAATCCTAAGAGCAACCGTGGCAGTAAGTGCAGGATCAGTGGCAGTCACTTGTATTACTTCTACTATATTTCGTCTGTTATTTTTCTGTGACTGTGCTTGTACAAACATCCATAGTTACTCCTGGTCGTTGCCCCCACAGCTTTGCTCCCTTATTCCATAAACTAATCTAATTGAAGAGCTGTGGGTTCCTTGAATGTGGTTTAATAAGGCTTAATTGCCTGGTTGACGACCTGGTATTAGCAAATGCTAAGAGAATTTACTGGAGATAGCTTAAAACTGTGTCTGTGTTTACACCCTCCCATTCAATACCGTAACGTTCTGTGTAGTAATTCAGTCATTCTTTGCCTACTGAGCAAATTCTGAGAACGTAAGATTTATATGAAGCAAGTCTGAGCATTTGGCGGCCTCACTGCACATGTTCATCCCCTTTGTGTGTCATACACATGTTTACTGGACATACTGTGTTGCAGGTATCCTGCCGCATCCCTACCAGCTGTGTAGGGTGGACCTTCATTCTTTGTAAGAGCTATTGCTTAGTTACACTGCAAATCTCCATACGTGTTGGCTCCACCAATTACGTGTTCCAGTGCAACAAGCAACTGTTTCCAGTACTAAATCGGCCCCTGAGGGTCATTAGTGCCCTTGTATACATAAAGTAACTTGAGAGTAAACATATCACTTATAAATTTGATCCTTAGAGTTTTCCTTACACTTTTCCCTTGAATTTTAATCTTGGCCCTCAGCCAATATGTTTTCTATTTAGTACAAATCGAGCTCGAATGGGGTCTTTAGCATAGTCAGATCCATTATTATCCCTTTTTATTTCCCCTTTGAGTCTGACACAATAATAACAGAATTGGATGATATATGTAGAAATCACAAGGACTGGACTATTCTCATATCCGGAGACTTTAACTTTCCTTTCGTAGACTGGAAAGAACGAATAGTAGATTGTGGTTGTATTTGTACATATAAAAAAAGAGAGTAATAGTAGTGCAGAAGACAAGAGGCAATTCGAAAAGCTATTAGATATGCTACTAGAATACAACATTCAACAAATAAATCACCTGCCAACAAAAAAAGAAAATACTCTAGACTTAGTATTTGTGAACGAGGTGAATTATGTTAAAGAAATAATAGTTTATAATGCGAGTATTCAGACTATAATGTCATAGAATTAACAGTCCATTCCAAAGCAAGTGAAAACAGAGATAAGCAAGAAATGAAAAAGTGGGAAGGATATGGAAAATACAATTTCTACAGTAAAAATATAAAATGGTCAGAAATAAATGAAGAATTAAACAAAGATTGGGATAACATTTTTGTAAGTGGTGATATACAGGTAAATACGGAGATATTATATAAAATATTAGAGAAAATAGTGGATAAATATATACCGAAGAAGAAAAGTAAACATCAGTCATGCATACCAAGAGACAGAAGGATCTTGTTCCAGAAAATCAGAAAGTGGAAAAAAGGTCTTGCAAAAGAAAAAATGCATGGAAAGTCATGGAACTAAAAAGTAAGATAGAAAATGCAGAACAAAAGATTATACAATCAAAAGAAAATGAAAAATGGGACTTAGAAGAAAAAACCTTAATAAATATCAAGCAAAACCCCAAACTATTGTACTAGTATGCGAAAAAAATGAATAAAAGAAGAATAGAAATAGGCCCTCTAAGAATAGAATGGAGACTAACGAATGAAAAGAAAGGAAATATGCAACATATTGGCAGAAAGATATAAGAGAGAATTCACCCCTACTAGAATTGATAATGAAGATAATGATACAGAAATAAGGGATGAAAATAGCAAATATTCATCAGACAGATATTAATGAAGCTGATATTGTGCAGGCTATTAATGAAATTAAAAATAGAGCTGCTGCTGAGCCTGATGGTGTCCCTGCTATTTTGTTAAAGAAAGTAGTTCATTCTATCACAAAGCCACTTGCAATATTATTAAGACAAAGTGTAGATACAGGCAAGATTTATGATGAGCACAAATTAGCATATATTACCCCTACTTGCAAAAGTGGATCAAGACTAGAGGCAAGTAATTATAGGCCTGTGAGTCTAACATCACATATTATGAAAGTGTATGAAAGGGTAATGAAGAAAAATATTATGAACCATTTAATAAGAAATAATTTGTTTAATATAGGACAACATGGTTTTGTACCTGGAAAAAGTACACAAACCCAACTGTTAGTCCACCGTGAGAACATATATAAAAATATGAAAAACAGAAATGAAACAGATGTGGTTTATCTAGACTTTACAAAAGCTTTTGACAAGGTAGACCATAATATATTAGCGAAGAAAATTAGAAAACATAATATAGTGGACAAAGTAGGTAGATGTATAAAAGAATTTTTACACAACAGAAAACATAGTTATTGCAAACGATGAGAAATCGGATGAAGCTAAGGTAATATCCGGTGTGCCACAAGGTACTGTGTTAGCTGCATTACTGTTTGTTATTATGATTGCAGACATAGACAGTAATGTTAAGGACTCGGTAGTGAGTAGTTTCGCCGATGACAAGAATAAGTAGAGAAATTACTTGTGATGAAGATAGGCACACGCTACAAAGAGACCTTAACAAAGTATATGATTGGACAGAGGTAAATAGGAAGGTATTTAACTCTGATAAATTTGAATCAATAAATTATGGAGATAGAGAAGGAAAGCTATATGCATATAAGGGACCTAATAATGAGACAATCACAAATAAGGAAGCAATTAAAGACCTTGGTGTGATGTTGAATAGGACATGTTATGCAATGATCAAATAGCAATTCTATTGGCAAAATGTTAAGCAAAAATGGGAATGTTGTTACGGCACTTCAAAACAAGAAAAGCTGAAAACATGATTATGCTTTATAAAACGTATGTTTGTAGTCCACTTGAATATTGCAATATGATATGGTACCCACACTATCAAAAGGATATTGCACAAATAGAAGAATAGAAGATGTTAAAGATCTTGACTACTGGGAAAGACTACAGTCTTTAAAATTATATAGTCTAGAAAGGAGAAGAGAACGCTACATGATAATTCAGGCATGGAAACAGAAAACATCATGGAGCTAAAAATATCAGAAAGAGCAAACAGAGGTAGATTAAAAGTACACAAAACTATACCAGGAACAATAAGGAAAGCACACAGAACATTAATCCGCTACACACCAGCATTGACAATGCAGCATCTATTCAATGCATTGCCTACTCATCTGAGGAATATATCAGGAGTGAGCGTAGATGTGTTTAAGAATAAGCTCGACGAATATCTAAGCTGCATCCCAGACCATCCAAGATTGGAAGATGCAAAATATACCAGAAGATGCACTAGCAACTCTCTGGTAGACATTAGAGGTGCCTCACACTGAGGGACCTGGGGCAACCCGAACAAGATGTAAGGTCTGTAAGGTAAGGTCCCAGATTAAGTACTTTATTCCTGAAACTAACCCATTTTCCATCACAAGCAATGAACCAGTATCTCATTCCTTCATGCTTTAAATGAAACACCATGGCTGAAGTCCCTGTGCAAACAAATTCAACACTACCAGAGATCTCACCAGCAGAACATCTGATCTGCTCCACACACTGCACCATTCCGTTCACTCTTGTGCTTCCTGGATATAAAGGTCCTTCATTTCCAAGACCTCTCTGATCACGTCTACCCAACCCTTTGAAGGTCTTCATCTCCTCGTATGCCCCGACACTGCAGGATTATACACTGCTATCACCAGCCTATCGTCCTCCATTCTTCCCACGTGACTGAACCATCACCAAATTGATCCGTCCTTTCCTTCATCTCCTGTTTCTCACATTTCCAGTTATTCTTGTGACACAGCCACTATTAAACAGTTCACTTCAAGT
>NC_061095.1:54053670-54216170 GCF_015104395.2 Macrobrachium nipponense | reverse complement strand
TTGTTTTTGATGTCCCTCAAATTCCACGGACAATGAGGGGGTTTTATGACAACATAGACGAGGATTTTTGGTTATTGTGAGTTACGCCCTAGAGAGAGGGAGAGAGAAAGAGTGTCGATTGTTGACGTCTGAGAGAGAAAGAGGCAAACGGGTCGATGGTTTGCTGAACAAAGCGGTTTCTCTCTCAAAATTTTTTTTTTTTTTATCTCCTCCCTGTCTTTTTTGTTGTTGTTCCCAGCGCGACCTTGTATTGAATAATAACAGCTGTTTATAGGGTGATTTACTGGGCGCAGTGCATGTTTCTTTTTTTCTTTCTTTTATTGAGGGATGTTTGTATTCATTTTTCTGGATTGGGATTTGTGTGTCTATAAATACATTAATGTTATTTAGGTCGGGAAATATAAAGCATAAAAGCTTTCGTAAAGATAGCAAAATGGAGGACGCAAGTGGTACGACGAAAAGCAAAATGGTGGATGCAAGTGGTATGACGACCCTGCTTCATCACATTACGAATGTTAGTGTGTGCGTGAGTCCATTTCGTGGAATCGTAGATGGAGTTCTTTTGCAGCTAGTACAAATCTTTATTGAAGGTGTAAATAATTATTTAAGTGCAAAAAAGATAACAGATGGTGTAGAGGCATTCAGAGAGGTGAAAGCTTTGTTAGATTTCAATATGAGTGATCTCTCCTATCGTCGCAGGCGTTTTCAATATGCAAAATGTCGAACCTGGGCTGATCTGCAAGCATTTTTAAGAGCAGCTTATGGCTCAAAGGAACACAGGGATATGGTGAGAGATCTCAGAGGACTATATAAAATACGGAAAGGCAGAACTAGCCTCGTAGAACACAGTTCAACACTTTTTGACTCAGCGGCAGAATGGATAAAAAAATTGAAAACATCTAAATGGGTTAAAGGAGATAGTGTCTCACTTGACAATTTACATAAACTGATCCATTTTACGATGCTCTTGCACGATGTACCGGATTCAATACTGGATAGTTTTGATGAAAAGATTGAACCTACATCAGACGAAGAATTAATTTATGCTCAAATTCAGAAACATGTCTAAATGTCCCACTGTAGATAGTACATTTTTTAATGGGACAGGCCCGAGAAATAGGGTGCAAAGAGACACAGAATTTTCCTCTCCCCATTTGTGTGCAAAAGCTGAATATAACAAAAGATCGATCGATCAAAGGCAACAGCAGTTGCGTTGCTTCAATTGTAATAAACCAGGGCACCCAAAGAAAATGTGTAGCGTTAAATGTTGTGGAATGTGTAAGAGTGGGGATCACTATTGGCAATCTTGTCCGTCTCAAATACGGAAAGATGCAAGGCCTACACTTCAAAGTTCTGGGAGTTATAATATGAGAACTTCCCAACGGGTCATTTAAGAGGGCAAAGGGATCAGCGAAATTTTTGGAAGGCCGATCAACAAAAAGGGTACAAATGATTAGTACGTGCCATTGTGGTCTCGTGGGGCATGCCCCAGAGCCCAGGCCTATAGTTTACGCAACAGTGGAGGATGTTGATATCCCAGTATTTGTAGATACTGGCGCAAGCATGAACTATATGGATTACAATCTGTATCAATCCATGTTCTCCCATTACCCTTTGAAACCCTCAACGGAGATGGTGTGTGATGTGCAAGCCCATAGATTAAACACCCTGGGTTGTGTTCAGATACAGTTTACTCTCAGTGACAGAGTATTAATAGAACCATTTTTGGTTATAAAAGGGGTTGCATTGGGCAACAGACTTTTGCTGGGTCATCCTGCATGTAGGAGACACAAGATTTCGATCCATGCGGGTGTTAATGGGATAACAGTCGGAATACCTGGTGTTTTTCTTCCTTATGAGGATGTGATTAGAACTGAGGATACGGAGATTACTGAAAAAGGGGATGTGTTTGGCGGTGCTAATGGTGATGGTTCTGGGGTTATGGGGAGTGGTAATATTAAAACCAACACTAGTGATATGGGGAATAACTACGGTGATGCTATGCGGCATATTGGCGTCTACGGTGGTAACAATTTTGGTGAATGTGACAATGGTATTATGGGTGGTGATACTGATACTAATATTGATGTTATTTCTGATACTAACAATGGGGTGCATGTAATGAGAACCAAGGGTGGTGATGTTTACCGGATTGTGGAACGGGGAGGTACTAACCACAAATATAAAGGTGTTTTATTAGAGGATGTTGTGTTTATGCCAGGTTTAAAGACTATGGTAAAAGTCAAGTTGAGGGAAGTGAGAACACCTGCAGATGTGTGTGTTACTGAAGGTAGCGAGAAGCTAAGAGGGATTATCAGCACGGCATCAGTGAACGGTGTATCAAAAACTGGGGTAACACGGTTAGAATTATTAAAATGTAATGATACAGTTAGGAGATACCAAAGGAATACATATGTATTGGATCTCCAAGATTGAAGTAGTGATAGTGGTTCAGTGGCTATCAAAGAGGGGAAACCTGAGTTTTCAGAGGCTGAAATGCAATCAAGGAAATGAATATTTAGAGAACCTTTAGCTAAAGCAGATTATAGTGAGCATGTTGAAACGATAAGCGAGCTCTTGGCAGAATTTGGGGATACAGTAGCCATACAAGGTGATAAACTGGGATTGACTAATGTATTAGAGCATAAGGTAAATTTGGAGAGTGGCACAAATGGGGTCAATAAATGGGAGGAAGAAGGAATCAGTAGGCCTAGTGTGTCTCCATACAACTTTCCCTTGTTAACAGTGCCTAAGAAGGACGGTTCTGTACATGTATGCATCGATTTTAGACGTTTAAATGAAAAGACAATCCCTGACTGTTATCCAGTCGCATGCACACCAGATCTTTTTGTTGAAATAGGGGGACATAATATTTATAGCTCAAATGATTTGGCGCAGGGTTTTCTGCTGGTCCCTCTTAGGGAAAGTGGCAAGGAATATACAGCTTTTTCAGTGCCTAAGGGACACTATGAATTTACGCAAATGCCGTTTGGTTTATGGGCAGTCCGATGTTTTTTACCATGTTGGTAAATACAGTTTTGCACAGGTTACTGGGTAAAAATGTTTTTTTATATATGGATGATATTTTAGTAGCAACAGACAAGATTGCGCAACACCTGGAAGTGCTTACAGAAGTACTTAGGAGGCTTAGATTAGCGGGGTTGAAAATTAAGCTAGCTAAGTGTTCATTCTTGAAAAAGCTAATCACATATCTAGGCCATGTCATATCTAAGGAAGGGGTTAGAGTAAATGACGATAAAGTCAAAGCAATAGCGAATTTTCGCACCCTGAGGTCAAAGAAAGAGATTAAGTCATTCCTTGGTATTGCCAGTTTCTTTAGAAGGTTTGTGAAAGGGTTTTCTAATATAGCAGCTCCCCTAACAGATATATTGTGGGAAGACGTTCAATTTCAATGGGGGGAACCCCAGTCGGAGAGTTTTCAAAAGCTTAGGGATGCGTTAATGAATCCCCCCGTTCTGAAGTTTCCAGAATTTAGCAAACCATTCACATTAGTGACTGATGCCAGCCAGGAAGGTATAGCTTGCCTTATGCAAAAGTTTGATGGGAAATTCCATCTCATAGCTTTTTACAGCAGGAAGTTTAGGACAAAGAGCAGCAATGAGAGATCAATGGCTACCACAGATAAAGAAGCCTTTGCAATAGTATCAAGTTTGGTTCATTTTAAAATGCTACTGATGGGGAATAAAGTAGAAGTCCTTACAGACCACAAGCCATTATTAGATCTTTTTAATAAACCCGATTTGTCGCCTAAAAGTGCTCGATGGTTTCTAACTATCAGAGATTTTGATGCCAAGCTCAAATATATAGAAGGCAAATTAAATGTAGTTGCAGACGCCCTTAGTAGAAGTTTTTATGATACGGAAGGATTTCAAGTTGCGTAAGTCACTAGCGAGTCTATACAATGGGATATGGGTCTCATAGAGCAAAGCCAAGATGAAGATGAGATTCTGGCAGATGCAAAAGCGTTTCTTAGAGGGAAATTAGTCAGGAAACGTCATAAAATGCCTTTTTCGGGTTTGGAGTTAGAAGGTAATCTATTGGGCAGGCAAATTAAATATAAATTGAGAACCAGTGAAAGCAAAGGAGGTACGACACAGACCGTAATTCCGAAAGTCCTAATTCCAGTGGTTTTGGATATAGTACATTGCAGGTTCGGTAGTCTGCACTTGGGGACAGAAAAAACATATAATGAGGTTCGTGCTAAATACATTTGGAAAATCATGGGAAAAGAAGTGGAAAATTTTGTGAAAAACTGTACAGTATGCAATGTATGCAAACCTGCAAGGATAACTTCATGCAAATTAGGGTCATATCCGAGACCAAATAGACCTTTTCAGAGAATACATATGGATATCCTGGGAAATTTTTGTGAGTCTAGATATGCGAATAAGTACTTGTTAGTAATAATAGATGAACTAACAAGGATAGTAGAAATTTTTCCACTTAAGCATAAAATGGCTGAAGAAGTAGCTACAGAATTTTTCAATGGTATCAGTTTCAGATATGGATCACCCGAGGTTCTATTGACCGACAATGACAGAGAATTTGTGAACAAAACTTTACAATGTTTAGCGGAAGTCATGGGGATACAGAAAGTAACCATTATTCCATACAGACCTGAAGCTAATGGGGTTGTGTGAACAAGTGAACAGGAAAGTGCTCGAAGCTCTCAGGAGGACTGTAGGTAGTAATGATAAGAATTGGGACAGATATATTGATATTGTTAGACATAGTATTAACACTATGGTTAGTGATTCCATTAAAATGTCTCCATTTGAATCTTTGTTTGGTTGCCCAGCACAAGGCACATTTGATCTGTTAACTGTACCTCATCATGGGAGGATACGATTGAATCACGCGATATCTACAGCAAGAGAGAGACATGTTTGTCTCAGCCTTAATCTCGAAGCTGCGGCTCGAGAGATGGTAGAGAGAAGTAATAGCAAAACATCTGGTCCCAAGATCAATGTTGGAGACAAGGTATTTTTAAAAATCAACGTGAGAAATGAGCTGAGCTACAAATTAGGTCCAAAATTTGAAGGTCCTTTCAGAGTCACAGAGGAAAAGTTTGGAAACAGATTTGTAGTCTTAGAGGAAAAAACAGGTAGGTCGAAATTAAAAAATATGTCAAAAACTGAAAAGCAAAAGGCGGTTGTGGTAATTAATATAATGTCACGCAGTTGCATTTTTTTGTCTGGTTTTTGCAAATTGATGGTGAAATGTGTTTAATGTTTTTTTTTTCATTCATTTCTTCTATTATTTTTCTTATTATGCGCAAACTGCGGCGTTTTGGCGTAAAATTCAGAGATAAATATTTTACATGGAAAGTTGGTTTGAAAATATAGCGAATTTCTGTTAAGCTGAGTGTATGGGGTTTTGGGGCTGAATTTTTGCAGTTTTTTTTGGTGCTCGATTTTTTGGGGCTAAGTTTTTTTGTGACTATAATCTTTGGCGGTGGTTTTTCTTGTGGTTATATTATTTTGGCTGTGATCTGAGCTTTTACAAGCCAAGAGGGTGTTATTGTGGTTTTATGGGTTTTACGTTTTTCACCATACATACTACACTAGTGAACGCTGAAAGAGAAACAGAGTCTTTGCTAAGTGAAATTAAAAGCCAAGTATAAGTATTAGTCTTTTCGCTTTTGCGAAAGACTGTTTGTTTTTCCTTACGACTGTCATTTGTAAGTGTTTCTGGTTCCTTCCTTCTCCTATGTGATATCTTAGTAGAGTGGTTCTTCTTAAATTAAAGGAGATGATTCAAACGGATAAGTTGAAAAAGGTACAACAACTTTATTCTGTAACTCCATAATAAGAGAGACAGTTCGATCGGGAGACCGATATGTTTGAAAGCTAGAAATGAAGTGACTTATTAGAGCATCACGTTGATAGCGAAACATTAGCTATCTCAGCAATTCACATAAAAACATACGTAGTCCGCCCAGGCTCCGGAAAGGTTACAAGTTTCTGGCGTAGGTTAACAGGTCAAACCGCTTCCCATGGAAGGCGTGTTGAAAAAGATAGATAATATACAACAAGCTGAATTATCAAACAAACCTAAATCAGGCTACTGCAGACATCGCATAGCGTAATCTAGATCTGCCTTGGTCACGTAGGACCCTCCTAATGCCAATGACCTCAGGTCATGGGTTTTTATTTACAGATTATGTAATTCTAAAATGTATTTATTACATTAGGCTCGGACAGCTACCATTCAAGCCTTGAATAACAAAAGTTACTTTAAACATGGTTTCTTAGGAGCGTGCTCATAACATATGTTTAGGTATAAACATAACAAGTGATTAAATGCATAAAAAGGTTCTGTTACATACCCTTTTTGACATATTCATAAACAAAGATAAATGCATGGAAAATCTAGATCCATGTTTGGTAATAATAATGATTAGGTACCCAAAAATAATCAAAAGGTAAAAATCAAAAGATTAACATGTATACATGATTATTATGATAATAGTTAACCTGATTAAGAATAGTGGTTACTGATAGATTACAACATGATCATGGATAATTGTTAAAGAGTACTTGTCACTCTTTGTAATAGGTAAATATAATGGTACAATTGTATAATAGTATAATTGTATAATAGTATAATTGTATAATAGTATAATTGTGCACAGATTAATGTATAGGGCTGGTATATTTTATTAGGTGCCCGGGAGATACTTTAACTGTTCAAATGCAAAGGCGTGAGTCTTTCTTGTCCTACATTTTTTGCCAGCATACAGACCGCTTTTCACACACAACACAATTCCAGACAATTTTCCTAGGCACAAAATGAAATGGCCAGTTTCAGGCGGCCCTAAACTCAAATGACTTGAGTGTAACGGGTACGTCATCTGGACGGGACAATACGTTTCCTTGGAGATCCTTCTGTGTACGCCTCAGCCTACGCCAAGCAAAGATGTTGACGGCGATAACCAATATGGCCGTCACGCTGAACACGGCCAGCAGAATGTAGTAACGAAGATTTTCTCCACCTGCATAAGTCGGTGACGCGTGGTTCATCTCAGCCAGTTGCGTCAAACGATGAGCCACCCGCGCGTTGTATGGGAGAGGTAGTGATGGGATAATTGTAGACGCCCAAGTATAGTTCGCAAAATACGCCTTCTCACGTATTATCGTGTTGACCCCTCTGACGGTGTAGTTTGTAGATGTCCCCGTACAACCATCAGCTGCTACAAAGATTGGGGAATGGGCGGTGGTCCCGTCCGGGCATACGACGTGGAAACCGGCTTTGTCATATCGGATCCAGGAGCCATTATTCATTCTGTAATTGAATTTATTACTGTAAAAGGGATAAAGTTTCCCCAGACAACCTTCGCTTGTATGAGAGAGAGAGCCGTTTAGCACTATGCCTAACTCACATGAATTCGTTGATATAGGATAGAATTCAAAAGAGTCAGCTGTACAAATTTTATTATTCATGGCTTCTGAACAGTGAGTGAGTTTATCTAAGTCTTTAATGACTGTAAATGATTTCCTATCAGAAGAAATCAGAACATGCCCCGTCAAATTGGATATTACTGGACTTGAGTTATTCGTCAAAAGATATGGTGATCATAATCCTGTAATTTTCAACGCTGACTGATATTAGGCTATAATAGAACTCTACTTTATGGGCGTCTAATAAAGGAATATAACCTAGTTTCTCCCGTCCGTTCTCCAAAGTTAACGTCAGATCTTTAATAGGCATGAGGTGTGGAGATAACACACCCTTTGTCGCTACGTAATAGCTTCTACATAGTCTTTTGATTTTGGCTCAATAAAATGTGATATTTTCACACGGATATGATCTATTTTCGAACTATAGTAAGCTAACCATAGCCAGCAAATGTTGAACTTCCATAATCTGATCGATATTATTTGAATGTTCGTTTACCAAACTCATTATTTGATTGATTGAGGATAACTGGCTGCGAAGTTCAGACAAAGCTAATTCGGTTTTGTGTTGCAAAAACTCAATTCTTTTATTTTGATTATCTTAAGGCGATTTGAAATTCCTAAGCCTAGATTTGCAACAGATCCCAAGATGTTTAGTCCAGCCAGAATAAGCGGGTTGCGGCGTTCGAGATTATTGTGCCGCACAGACCACTTCAGCAAGTCACGAGCAAGTTCCTCTGCCTCAGCGGTTTATTTTGTATGTCATAAGACAACATTTCCGCGACGCTTCGGATTTGAGCTAGCGAAATCTCTGAGTTAGCATGAAAATTACGTTGGTGCATTTCCTTAAGCGAAATGGCAAACCTCATCAGGTCATTCTTTAGTTAAGGACGTCATCTTCAGGCAAAAATATGGCCTGCATATCCACTTCTATGACTATATTACTCGACACTATAAAAATGTCTTCTGTTCTCTCGATAATCGAGCCATGATTAAATTCTATTTCTTTCGTCTTAGCGCTCTTTCCATACAACAAAGATGTCTGAACACACAATATCACTCCTAACAATAACATTCATTTTTTATTTTTAAAACCTGCAATGAGTAAAATATATGTAATAACTCGTGTAAAAGAATAGGTTTACATACAAATATGATATATATATATATATATATATATATATATATATATATATATATATATATATATATATATATATATATATATATATAAATTATACAAGTTTCATAAATACAACCATTTTTTTCCCTCACTCCATCTACCTTTCTTTAGATTCTGATATGTGCCAATGGAACTATTCTCATATCAGTGGGTTTGGATACATTTTGAACCCTAAATCTATTGGCCGTTAATATTTCTAAAATGTTAAACGGGCCTTCAAACTTAGGTGTCAGTTTATAATTTAAACCTTTACGTACGTATCTTGTATGTATATCTGATCGCCCACGGCATATGTTTCTAGTTGGCTTAGCTATTTTATCATGATCTCTTTTTCATTATGATTTGTGCTTCTTCTAGATTCTTACGAAGTATATTATATCGACTTATGCTTGCATCCATAACATCCTTTAGAGGATTTGATAAATTAGTTGTAGGCGTTAATACATGGAAAGGTGTTCTAGCTGGGATACCGTACAGTGCCTCGTGCGGTGTCATTTTAATAGACACATGATACGAGTGATTAAGTGTGCTTAGTACCGCAGGTATGGCAATGTCCAAAGTTGGGGTCTGCCCCCCCCAAGGTGACCTTAAAATGTTTAAAAACTAGCCCATTAGACTCTGGGTGATAGATCATGTATTGATTTTCTTTATGCAAAGGAATTCGCACAAGGAGTTAAGGAAATGATTATTGAACTCCCCGCCCGAGTCTGATATAATGGTGTGTGGAATTCCATGTTTACAAATGTAGCACTCGTAAAACTTTCTAGCGCACTCGACTGCGGTTTTTGTTTAATAAGCGCTATCAGTTCTGTATATCGAGTCAAAGCATCTATGATTACTAGGAGGTGCTTATTTCCCCTGTCTGACTTGTAAAATCCTGTTAATAAATCTAAGTGTACTCTTTCAAAGGGTTGATTTGGCACGGGGTAAGCCCCTAGGCTGACAGGTGTCTTCGTGTGCCCTTTGTATTCTTGACAAGTGCGACAATTTGCCTAGTGCTTTTTTTATATCTGTAAGCATCGTATGCCAATAAAATAAGGATTTGGCTTTCTGTGACATTAGGGAATAACCCGGGTGTCCATGCAGTGGATTTTCATGCAACCATTTTAAGACAGTGGGTATGAGTGAGATAGGTACCACCACCTGGTTGTTATTCAACTGTGGTGTGTTGCGGGTTTTCCTCGTCACGGATCTACACAGGATATTATCCTTGATGATATAATTCTGCTGCTTATCACCTTGTTTATATATTCCTTTTCCTTTAGGATTTCCGTTTAACAGCAATAATGATTTTTTCTATTTGCGGATCTTTTCTTTGTTCCATCTGTAATAGTTCAGCACTCCAGCCCAGATCTTCCTGTTCAGATATAGTTTTAACAATGGGCGTGGAGGTTGAGATATCTATTAATTCAGCTAATGGCTCGGTACAAGATGAAGAGGGTTGCGTGATAATGCGTCAGCAATGATATTTGCTTTCCCAGGTAAATACCCGATCCTCGCGCCAAAGTCCTGGATGATAATGTGCCACCGAGTTCGCTTAGGGCTGTGACTAAAAGCCTTTAAAAGAAGTCGGTTAGGGGCTTATGATCAGTGAGAACCTTGACGGGGATAACCGTATATTATAAATTTAAAATGCACGAGTGAATTAACAATAGCGAGCCCTTCCTTGTCTATTACTGCATATTTACTTTCTGAAGGTCTCAGTTTACATGAATAAAAAGCTATAGGGAAAAACTGTTTATCATATTGTTGAAGCAATACCCCACCTACTCCTAGGTCTGAGGTGTCTGTTGCTATGAATTCCTTACCGAAGTCAGGAAATTTCAAGATAGAGAACTACACAGTTCATCTTTCAATTTATCGAACGCCTGTTGATGATTTTCAGACCATATGAAATCTACGCCCTTTTTTATAAGATCGGTTAGGGGAGCGGCTATGATGGAGTAGTTCCTAATGAACCTCCGGTAATATCCGCTACAGCCTAAAAATTGCTGTATTCCCTTGACGTTAGTAGGTATCGGGAAGTTACGGATAGCCGATACCTTATCATGGACTACTTTAAGACCTTCACTAGACACCGTGAAACCTAAATAGACTAGCTCTGTTTTAAAAAATTCACACTTACCTATCTTTACCCTTAAATTATGCTGCCTTAGTCTTTGTAGCACTAACTCTAATTTACGTAGATGTTCTTCTAAGGTATTGGAAAAGATTACTAGGTCGTCCATGTAGGCATGTAGGATATCTCCTAACAAGTCTCCAAACACAATGTTTATCATTCTAGTAAAAAGTTTATGGGAGCACAACGTAAACCAAAAGGCATACGCAAATATTCATAATGTCCCCTGGCTGTGCTGAAGGCAGTGTATGGGATACTCTCTTCTTCCAACGGAATCTGATGAAAGCCTTTTATTAGGTCCAAGCTGGTGAAATATTTGTTCTGACCTAGTAGAGATAGAGTATCGTCAGTACATGGTACTGGGAATCGGTCAGGGATTGTTTCTTCATTTAAGCGACGAAAATCGACGCATATCCGCCAAGTTCGATCTTTTTCGGTACTACTATTAACGGAAAATTATAAGGGCTGTTTGATTTCCTAATGACTCCTTCTTTTAGCATTTTACCTACTTCCTCAGTTATCTCATTCTGAAATTTCATAGGAAGTCGGTACGAAGGTACATAGATTACTTTCTGTTTGTCCTTGAGCCTTATTTGATGCTCGATGACATCCGTTTTTCCTAAGGTTCCATCCGTAGTGGGAAAAACATCATGATATTCAGTTAAAAGATTCAAAAATTTCTGCTGAATTTCTTCTTCTTGAATGTCCTTATTGATTTTGTTCTTTATAGATTGCAAAAGGGATTCATCAGCAACTGATTGAGCGTGATTTATCTCAGCTACGGTAAGAATGCGATGTTTATAAACTTCCGCATCCAAGATATGTTGATTTTTGTGGATTACTAAAGTGGTATTCAAATGATTACAGACTTCGATGTGACATTGCTGTTGTGAGCCGACTGTATAAATGGCTTGTGTGACGGATAATCCGTGTGTTTTCAGAGTTTCGGAAGGGATTAACATTTCAGATCCTGGCAAGGTTTTCTTTACACGCACTAATATGTTCGAAGTTACGTTCGGCTCGAGAGCTTGCGTGCAAGCTGATATTACGGGCGAGCGCGAGAGTTCTGTTGGGTCGCATGTATTATTTCTTGGTTCATGAGACAAGTGATTGGTTCTTCAATATAAGTGACTACTCTGTCTGTCTCTTTATTATCTAAAACTGATTTTAGGGTATTAGAAGACTTATAGAATTTTCCTTTGATATACACACCGTGTTTTGCAGGTGCTAAGATAATATTTTGAGTGCCCATAGACGGGTATCCGATAATTACTGCGGGATACATATTAATGTTTTGTACAACGATAAAGGTATCGGAAAACGTGCTCTTACCGACCTTGTACTGAACATTATTCCCTATGCCTGAGAGTCTTATTCCGGACTTCTCTATAGGGAAGTTTGAAAAGAGTAAATGATGAGTCCTTAAATCCATGATATTACGTGGACTACCAGAATCAAAGAACAAAGTAAATGACTTATGGTCCAAATTTATTGCATGTAAGGTTGGTCGTAACTCGTCTTGACTAATAATTGCATGAATTTGTTGCAAATCTACGGGAACCTGCACCGATTTTTTGGATTCGGTCGTGTGTTTCATAGGAAAATCGATTGCCTCACAATGATCTGATAAATGATTAAACTGATTATTTGATACAAAAGATATTGATATTGATGACCCAACATCGTCCTCTCCCCCCTTGGAGCGAACTACGTGGTATTTGCTTTGTTTAGCACACCTTGAAAATTCACTTGACCTTGCAAGTTCTGGCCAGACGGCCCAGGAACAGAGGTACCTGAAGCACGATTTGTTTGTTTCTGCTGTTGAGCAGCATTGCCGTTTGCTTGTTTCTTTTTATAGTACTGAGGACCCTTCTTTTTATTTGCACTGGCAACTGGTTGCGTGTTTGTAGGATTCTGCTGTTGATTCCGCGAGTAGCAACGATTATATGAATGAGTGGAACTATTATGTATTGAACAAAAACGCGTCCGACAGTCTGAAATCATGTGACCTGGTTGTTTACAGTTATAACAAACCATCCCTGCAACTTGATTATTATTATGTACCACGTTTACTTGTTGTGGCTTATTCTCATTTTTTGCAAAAACTTGAGTGAGTGAAGGATCTAGGTCGGTACATTTAGACATGCGTTTTTTGATTTGTTTATACACATCTAATTCCGTACTGCTGGGCTGCAATTTTTTGTCAAAACACCGCACTAAAGCTTCAGGCAACATTGCGGTAATGAGCGTCTACAGATGAGATCCATGCCTCAACATTTTGAGGCAGGAACCCATTGACCCGACCTTGAAAAGGGACAATTGCTGACCTCGCGCTCACGAGAGTCACCACATTCGGGGTTGGCCAGCCGGAGTAGTTGCCATGTTCACTTTTATTTTTTCTTTTTTCTTATCACTCCCTATTCCTTGCGGTCCTATCAAAATATCTATAAGAGTACACTCGACCACTACGTAAACGCATATGCAATATACTGTATAAATGTGTTGTAAGTAATAGGAAAATCCCCCAAAAGATACAGAAATACAGATAACTCGATAAAAATATTATACGGAGAATTCCTGCAAGAAACGATTAGCAATAACGAGAAGAAAAAAAAATAATCTGCGGGCGAGAACTCGTAGTTGAAGATTGATTCTGTAATGAAGGAAGATTAAGATGGCGAACAACTCACCCCCAGAATACTGAACGATCGACTCCTGATGAACAACACTTCACTGAGGAAAAACCTGAATAGATAAAATTGTACTTAGCTCTGGATTATATGCTGAAGGATTGTTGACATGGGATGACGTCACAGTTTCCTGTCGTTTTTGCGTCAGAAGTCGTGATGACGTCACGGTCTCCTCTCTGGCTCACGTTGCATGAAGAAGTCCAAGATTGATGACGTCCCAGCCTCCTTCCTCGCGTTGCTTCCTCTTGGCCTACTCTTTGCGTCCTTGCTAGTGATCGCGCGTTGTTTTCTTTATGTGTTTTCTTCTTTCTGTTGATGTTCGATGCTGCTCTCGTCCGGTGTTGATTCTCGGAGATATGTGACAACAGTCACTCAAACGTCGATGTTGATGCTTATATTCTTCTCGATGAAGGACATATCTTCGTCTTCATAAAATGTTGCGTTGATTGAAGATCCCGTTTCCTCTGTTTAGTATTGATTTTGTAGGTGGAAGTTGGTTATTGCAGTTCTTCGGTCGGCTGATATGGGTCTTGTTAATCTTATTCTTCGTCAAAAGCTGCCACCAAATATTAGTCTTTTCGCTTTTGCGAAAGACTGTTTGTTTTTCCTTACGACTGTCATTCGTAAGTATTTCTGGTTCCTTCCTTCTCCTATGTGATATCTTAGTAGAGTGGTTCTTCTTAAATTAAAGGAGATGATTCAAACGGATAAGTTGAAAAAGGTACAACAACTTTATTCTGTAACTCCATAATAAGAGAGACAGTTCGGTCGGGAGACCGATATGTTTGATTGCTAGAAATGAACTGACTTATTAGAGCATCACGTTGATAGCGAAACATTAGCTATCTCAGCGATTCACTTAAAAACATACGTAGTCCGCCGGCTCGGAAGTTACAAGTTTCCGGCGTAGGTTAACAGGTCAACCGCTTCCCATGGAAGGCGTGTTGAAAAAGATAGATAATATACAACAAGCTGACATATCAAACAAACCTAAATCAGGCTACTGCAGACATCGCATAGCGTAATCTAGATCTGCCTTGGTCACGTAGGACCCTCCTAATGCCAATGACCTCAGGTCATGGGTTTTTATTTACAGATTATGTAATTCTAAAATGTATTTATTACATAAGCAGTCATGGCAGCCTCACAAGGGAAAATTTCAAGGGAAATATTGCTGTTAGGAACTTTGGAGTCAACTTTAAAAGACGCAGCATATGAATGGGGATCAAATATTATTTTTACGGGAGAATTGCCTTATAGATACTATGGGATTTTAAGGGTACGGTTATCAGATAAGGGGTTACTTGTTGATATACCAGTTAGTGATAAAAAACCATTTCATAGCTATTTTAGACCATTTTCTAGTACTTTCAAGGGGTCAGTAGTGGTTTGGACAGGGGGAGAAGTTATGTATATATTAGGTGAAGAATTCCAGTCCTCAGCAGTTGACTATAAAGTAGTATGTGTGTTAGTTTATGATAGATACACGTGTGAAAGTAGGATATTTACTCTACAACGTATTGACCTGTCAGGTTGTGAACTAGAGTTAGCTCACGGGGGTTTACCGACTCACGGTGACTTTAGAGAATTCTCTGACCCATATCAAGTAATATCAACGGAGACAACGACAGCAGTCTTCTGCGCCAAATGCAGGATTTCTACTATATGCAATAGAGACAACAACTCACTCCTTCTGCAGGGGTCCCAGCTGTTCGATGGTTCCTGCCGCGTTATCTCGGACTGGTTCATGGTGCTTAGCTGTCGTGTCTACAACTCGTCGACGAAAGTGTTTATGAAACACTTACATGGAAACCATGAGGCGGTTCAAGTTCCGCCTACAGTGGAGACTGTTACAATCCCACCATTGGAGGGTAGTGATGAGGATGAGTTTTTCTTCAACGAACGTTACACAATTCCAGTGATTGCAGTTATGCTAGCTGTCATACCGATCACAATTTGCACATTAGGAGTTCTTAAACTTATACACTAGTTGCTGTTGTGGTGTGCGACAGGAGTGCACAAAGGACATAGGTGGCCAAGCCATATTAAAAGAAAAAGCAAATATGTTGTTGAATTGTTAAACCTCAGTTTTCTTTGCTTGGAGACAAGAGAGGGCCTAGCAACAACCACTGGTTTCCTCGAAGGCTGCTGAAATGAAAGAACTGTTTGAATTGATGACCATGCAATGTAAGGCTGGTGATCCGTACAGCCTGGGTGAGGCTTGCAGTTGCTATGTCATTTTTAATGCGTGTCCGGAAGTGTGCATATGTTTGTGCATGTAATGATCGGTCTAACTGCCTGAGATCGGAGAGAAAAGGTGGCACTCTCCATAGATAGTGATAAGACAAAAGACGGCTTTGGAGGTCTCGGGGTCAAAAAAGCCCATCGTAAAAGATGGGCTCATGGAATTATACAGGAGAATGGGATTCTCTAAAAGACTTGAGTATTTAAATGTAGATACTAATAATGTGAGTTTTGGGAGTGATTACTTAGTCTAATTCAGGAGAATAGAATGACAGCTTACAGTCTTTTTGTGGGTCAGACTTAGTTCTTAATATTACGTCATTTAATCACTTTGTTCCATATCATGTTCAGCTAGTTTGGGAAATAAAAAGTATATTTTTGTATTTACGAGAATGATTAGTCTAGCTATATGTTAGCTTAACACCGTTTGCACAGAGAGAGCCAGCAACCAAAGGTAAGGGAGTTGTCGCCTGTCTTATTTTTAGTTTTTAACCAGTGTTGAATGGTCGAATATGCTCGGCAATATATATAATATATAATGATATATATATATATATATATATATATATATATAGATATATATATATATATATATATATATATCTATATATATATGTATGTATATATACTGTGCCTTAGTCAACTCTCTCTCGTCTCTCTCTCTCTCTCTCTCTCTCTATATATATATATATATATATATATATATATATATATATATATATATAGATATATATATATATATATATATATATATATATATATATATATATATATATATATATATCTATATATATATCTATATATATATATATATATATATATATATATATATATAGATATATATATAGATATATATATATATATATATATATATATATATATATATATATATATATAAATAGAGAGAGAGAGAGAGAGAGAGAGAATTGACTAAGGCACAGTATGATCAATTACTTCTATTTCCAGTACCATGCCCAGCTCCGTACATTGACGTGGGAGGAAAGTGTCTCTACTTCCACACTGCAACAAATGACACTTGGCTTAACAAGGAAACATTGTGTATTGGACTTGACGGTCACCTGCTTAAAATTGACGACGCAAATTTATTTTATGACATCGTCAATCATATCAAAGCCGAAGGTAAGGTTTTAATTTTAAAAGCACAATTTTTTTTAAAGTAAGATTGTACTGAACTGGTATTTTGAAGTATGTAATCTCTCCAATGCAAAATATACTGACAGACATAAGGCTCAATGCTGTCATTATGAAAATAACTTATGAATGAATTAAAGAGCACAAAGAGGGGAATAAAGAGACTTTGTCCGGAACACATTGAATTTGACAAGGTTATGGAACCCCATTAGGTAAGCTAATAAAAACCGGTTTAATAGATTAGGATGGTGAAATTCTAAATATACTTAAATATAAAAGAGGGTTTGGAGTCGAATGAAGAAGAAATGATTATTGAGGGTTGAATTATTACCAAAGGTATGGGTAACAGACAAAGAAGGTGGATGTTGTTAGCTGAGGATAAAAAGAATAGGTGGAAAAACAGTGGCCTGAGGAAACCTATAAGATAGGGAAAGGAGCAGGCCTCGCATCATCAACAGGAACAGGCATAAGCTGAGTGCATAAAAACTAGAAATAACCCACAGAGGAGGATTGAAGTCATAAGCCAGACGTTTGGCTGACAAAGACTAATTTTAGAGTCTGAAATAAAAGGATGCGAGCAGGATTTAACAATGAAATAAAAAATGCCAGTAAATCTAATGAGCCAGTTGTTTGCAACTTCCTTAAAGAATCAGGCAAGAGGTTTTGCTGATCCTTCAAGATTCAAGAACCATATCGACCTTATGATTAGGGAATACTGGATAGGACATAGGGTCAGAAAGTGTTAAAGTAGGAAGATCAGGAACACTAGAATAGGTGAGGAAAGGTGAACTGAAGAGTGGCTTTTCCAGTAGACGTATGCAGGAGATGAGAAGTTACATTTGCAAAAGTTGTCAAGAGCATTACTTGACAATGGAGCAGAATTTGTTCTTAGTTGGAGATCTGACTGGAATGTGAGGTTTCCTCTTACTCAGACGAAGCTTAATGGTCCAGTATTCGTAATAGATAAAAATAGTCAGAGGAGCTGCAGGGGCAAAGGCTAGGGATGACTCCTGTTTCCACTCTGTGGACTGGATGGTGAAGAGATTTCGTGGGCAAATCAAAGATGAAGAATGCTAGACAAAAGGTTGTGATGACCATGGAGATATGTAGTGTGTTTGAAAGTTGCCAATTTTTTTTGAGGAGAGAAAAGGAAGGGTCTTATATCCTGAAAATCAGTGTATGTCATGAAATGGAAATAGTGTTGTGCATGCTGAAAACCCTAGGGTAGAGAATTTCGTCATGTGGGTTAGAATAAAGAAAAGACCGATGGCAAGGGCTATGGTAATTCAAAACAAACGTAAATAAGGTATAGAAAGATCCATCGACAAATCATTTTCTTGTTTTAGTAGACTGTCATACCGTACGTGATTGTTTCGTAAGGATTTTATTGTTTTTTACCCTCAGAACCTGACACGACCTACTTCTGGATTGGAGGCTCTGACGCAGCCACCGAAGGGGACTGGAGGTGGACAGACTATACCAAAGTCAAAATGGGTACTCCTTTTTGGGGCACATATAGCAAGACAACCCCACAAATACAGGAGCCTCAAGGAGGAACTAGGGAAAATTGCATTGGTATGACCAAATATCTGATGTTTTACTTCCATGACTATACATGTGACCACGCATTTGCTGGAATCTGTGAACATAATGAAAGTTGAAAATTTTGATGCTGATTATCAGTTCTGAATTGGGGAATAATGATGTTATCATTATAATCCGTTTGAAATCTAATGTACAAGTGCTTAATCAGATATTTTTAGATACTTTTTTGTCAACTTTTGGTTCACTTATTTAACTAATCCATAAAGACTTGTAAGAGACAGAGACGAAAATAAATTCACTGAGGGAAACAATCATTGTTTGCTTGAATGAGAATTTTAGCAAAAGGGAAATGATTTTCATTCTCATTCTCAACCTTCTTTGATTCTCAGTACTTTATCTTTCGAATGGAATTCTTGTGGTCCTGTGATCAAGACCACGGCTCCATTCGATAGTCCTCTTAATTCACTTTCTTTGGGGATACGAGGTTCTCAGAGTGGAAAAAGGATCCAAAAACATAAGAAACAAGTAAAAAAGGTTTCTCCGTCGCAATCGAGTTTTCTGTACAGCCGCTACAGCTTATAATTATCAAAGCCATTGAGAACTGATCTATCTTTAAGTGGTCTGGGTATAAAGTTGTATGAGCCGCGCTCAACGAAACTTTAACCAGGAACCGATGGTGTCTTGTAATATATCGCTGCCGGAAGCACGATTATGGATAAATTTAACCTTAAATAAAATGAAAAATCTACTGAGGCTAGACGGCTGCAATTAGGCATGTTTGATGATTGGAAGGTGGATGATCAACATAATAATTTGCACTACTCTAGCTTCAGTAGTTTTAAAAATCTGAGGGCGGACAGAAAGAAGTGCGGATAGACAGACAAAGCCGGCAAAATGGGTTTCTTTTCAGAGAACTAAAAAGGACGTCGAGAATTCCTTGCAGCAAAAGTTCCTTTAATCATTACTATTCAATATATACATACAAACATACACCATCCCCCCCCCACACACACACAGTGTAGACGAAATGGAAATAGTATTGTGCATGCTGATGCCAAGGGTAGAGAATTTCGTCATGTGGGTGAGAAGAAAGAAAAGACCGATGGCAAGGGCTAAAGTAATTTAAGGTAATTGAAAACAGAGGTAAATAAGGTATAGATAGATCCATCGACATATTATTTATTATTTAATAGAATGTCATACCGTTCTTGATTTTTTGTAAGAATCTTATGCTTTTTTACCCCCCAGAACCTGAAATGGAAGCCAGCTGGATTAGAGGTGGACAGACTATACCAAAGTCAAACAGGGTACTCCCTTTTGGTGTGCATATAGCAAAACAACCCCTCAAATACAGGAGCGTCAATGGGGAACTATAAAGAAAATTGCATTTTTATGTGCAGACATTTTAAGTTTCATTTCCATGACTGACTCCTCATGTGACCTCATGTTTGGTGGAATATGTGAATACCATGAAGGTTGAACATTTTGACACTTAGGTTATACTGTTTGAATTAAGCAATAATAATGGTAGATTATCATTCGAATGAAATTTAATGTTGAAGTGGTTTCTCAGATATGGTTCATCAGATATTTTTAAATATTATGGTTTTATCAGATATTTTTAAATATTGCTCTTCAAATTATGGTTTTATCATTTAACTAATCTATAAAGGCTGGAGATTCACAATTATAAGAGACAGGGACATAAATAAATTCATTCAGGGACACACAATCACTCTTTGCTTGAATGAGAATTTTACCAAAAGGGAACTGATTTTAAGTGACATTCTTGGTTTCTCTATACTTTAGCTTTCAAATTAAAATTCTTGTGGTCTTATGATCAAAACTGCGGCCCCATCGATAGTTCTTTTAATACAGCGGACAACACAACTAGAAACTTAGGGAAAACAGAACGTTGAGAATTCCTTGCGGCAAACGTTCTGTTAATCATTGCCATCAGTAATCAAAACACACACACACACACACACACACACACACACAACACACACACACACATATATATATATATATATATATATATATATATATATATATATATATATATATATATATATATATATATTGTTGTTCTGAGCTGCTCGTTTCCCCTGGAAAATGTAATCTAACACTCTTAAATATGGCCTTGAATGGAGGGACGAGAGATCACAAACAAAAGCAAAACTACGGCAGAAGGCCAATATTACTGAAAAAGGAGGAATTTACATAAACACTGGACTTCTGTTTTGAATGAACTATATTTACATTAAGTTATGTAGGTCCAGGAACTAATGAGGTGGTTGATTGTCGATCCACCGGAAACACGTGGCTGGGAAGTGAACCAGACACGGAGATCAGAATTTTGCGCAAACGGGTTATTTTAATGCAAGACTTATTCCAAAGGGTTCCCAATTTCTCCCACGATCAGGCACGGTGTCTGTCTGCAAAGAGATTGCATTCTAGCATCAGTACTAAGGCGAGAAACACGTTGGGAACATTACACACTACTTGCCCTCTGTCTAAAAATTTACAAACCACTTATATATATATATATATATATATATAATATATATATATATATATATATATATATATATATATATATATATATATATATATAATATATATATATATATATATATATATATATATATATATATATATACATATCTATCTATCTATCTATCTATCTATTATATATATATATATATATATATATATATATATATATATATATATATACATACACACACACACACACACACACACACACACACATACATATATATATATATATATATATATATATATATATATATATATACATATACATATACATTATAGTATTTGTGTGTGAGCGTGTAAACACTAAGCTACAAATGTGGTTTCATATACAATTCGCTCTACTTCGGGAATATTACCGAAAGGGAATTTCAAGTGCCAAATAGATTGGTGCCTAAGGTGTAGATCCTGAATGAAGTCGGCTAGCAAATCCATCTTCAGAGGCCTGATAGTTAGTTAGTTAATTTATTGACAAAACATACAATACGTTATGTACTAACATAAATTTATACAAGAGTACATTATTTTAGTTACAAAAATCATTGAGAACAAAACATAGTTTTACACATATACATATGTACACACACCATATATATATTTTGTCCAAAACAAAACATTAAACCTATAAATGGTAGGTGAACACTTCACCCATATAATCCCAGTACATCATGAATATACCTACATAAATCAGCAACGTTAGTAATTTTTAACCTTTCAACGCATGACGACAATTACTCAATTACCAATTACAAACAAAAGTACCCAAGTATGAAATCAGATGTTTGTCAACAAAAACGTTAGTAATTATTAACCATTCGATATATCACTTTCAGTTTTACATTCTTTCAGTAAACCCATTACAATGGAGACAATTTTAAGTCAGAGAGGCAAAGCGAAATTTTCTCATGATGGCTATTTGTTCATTTTCGACAAATTCAGCAAAACAGACAGCAATCTGATGTTCTGGAAATGTGATCAGCTCGGCAGGTGTCAAGCGAGAATACACACAAGATTTGGAAACTTAGTTAAAGTCTTGAATACTCACACCCATGGCTCTTCACCGATAAAAGTAGAAGTAGAAAGGACAACTACAAAAATTAAAACCAGAGCTGAAGAGACGATGGAAAACCCAAGTGTAGTGATGAATGAAGTTTGATGTAATGTTCCTCAAGCGGTGCAAGGATCACTCCCGAATTCGTCGGCTCTAAAGAAAACTATTCGTCGAAACGGAATCAGATTTGTGCCTCTCCGCCAAATCCAGTTGACCTAAATCATTTAGCAATCCCTGATGAATATTCGACCTACGAAACAGAGCCAAACCAGAAGGAAGATTTTTTATTAAAAGACAGTGGTCCCAGTGAAGATAGAATTTTGCTATTTGGAAGGAGAAGTTGGTTGCAACATTTGGCATCAGCAGAAGTCTGGTATGTAGACGGAACGTTTTAAGAAATTGCTCCCCAACGATACATTCCTTTCCAGGTGTATATTGTAATGGCTCAAAAAATCAGAGGTGTCATTCCAGTGCTTTACGCTCTATTACCTAACAAACGGAAAGTTACATATTCAAGGCTATTTAAAATGATAAAAGAATGTCAACCAACAGTAAACCCGAAATCGGTTGCAAGTGATTTTGAAATTGCAGCATTTTTGGCAATCAAGGAAAATTTTCCACAAGTCGAACTAAAAGGGTGAAGGCTTCTTTCACCTTAGCCAAAACATGCACAAACACATTGCGGCTTTGGGTCTAAGTTCTCGCTATAATAACGATAGCCAGTTTTCTTTACAAGTAAAGATGATACTGGCGCTTGCATTTGTACCTGTCAATCATATTGATTCATATATTGATGTCTTAGCTGATGAATTATCCCAGAGCATGTGCCAATCTTAAACTGGCTTGAGACAAATTATATAGGTCGGTTAAACAGACGTGGAATTAGCAGACGTGCCCACTCTTTCCATTGGAAATGTGGAATTTATAGGGTTTTCGAACTTTAAATCATAAGAAGATAAACAAACAACCATGCAGAAGGAGCGAACAGAAGATTACAAATGGAATTAGGAATGGAACATCCTACACTCTGGAAATTCATAAATGCACTTAAAAAAGCTCAGAAAGGTAGAGATTTTTATTTGGAATCACTTATAGCAGGCAGTTCACCACCCGCCAAATTAAAAAAGTACAGGGATACTGATTCCCGCATTCTTAGAATTGTCCAAAATTTTAATGAAAGGACTCCCATTGAATATTTAAGAGGCATTTCTCATAATATAAAATAATTTTTTTTTCTATATTTTCATGGATTTTTTGTCTTGAATTATATAGTGTTAATTTATTTTTAGTGTCATGAAAGAGTCATACTTGATTCTGAATAAAAGTGCTTTTAATATTTACTGAATTTCATTAATCACTGCCGGGAATAAGTTGGGCCAGGGATGAGATGGGCCAGGGATGAGTTGGGCCGGGGATGAGTTGAGCCGGGGATGAGTAGGCGGCGATGAGTTGGCGCTGATGAGATGTACCCCATTCTCTGTTCTGGGCCTCTGTTGGACTCCGCTTTGAGGAAATGTTTTCCTCACCTGGAGGAGAGGAAACGTTTTCCTCACCTGGAGGAAAGGAAACATTTTCCTCACCTGGAGGAGAGGAAACGTTTTCTTCACCTGGAGGAGAGGAAACGTTTTCCTCACCTGGAGGAGAGGAAACGTTTTCCTCACCTGGAGGAGAGGAAACGTTTTCCTCACCTGGAGGAGAGGAAACGTTTTCCTCACCTGGAGGAGAGGAAACGTTTTCCTCACCTGGAGGAGAGGAAACGTTTCCCTCACCTGGAGGAGAGGAAATGTTTTCCTTACCTGGAGGAGAGGAAACGTTATCCTCACCTGGAGGAGAGGAAAGCGGAATTCCTCAAGCTTGGAGGAAAAAAGGTTTTGACTCAGTGTTTGTCCTTCTTATCTGAGGGTCCAGGCTATTTGGCAATGAAAACCGAAAATAGTCTAAATATTGTTTTGGGGGAATTTTTGTGTGATACTTTTCCTGTTTTTTTTTTTTTTTGTTTTTTTTTTTTTTAGCGTCAGTGGAAAATATAGACTTGTTTCAGAGTGTTTATGTATACTTTGAAATTAATCTTTAATTTTATCATAAGCTTCAAAATCCACATCGTAAATAGGTCAGAGATTATTCAGAAGAATCATCTAAATATCGTTGTTCTGAAAAAAGTTTCCCTTCAATAAAAGCAAAAAATTCTTTCCATCAGCTGAAAGCGAATGAATAAAAACATGTAATACATTTTGATTAAAGGGAAAGGAATGTTTGCTAACAAAGTAATATTTGTTTGTTTCTTTGTTGTTTGCAGCTGAGAGAGTCTTCTCGTTTGATTCTAAGGAAAAGAAGGTACCAAAATACGTCCTATTTGAGATCAATGGACAGATGTATGAGATTCAGGACTATGAAAGAAAGATATTAATAATTGATTCATTACGATTTGTAACTACATGAATGGAAATATCATTTAACTTTTTGGAAGAAATAACAATTGATTTCATTCCATTCTGAAGTGGTATTAATGTCACATAGGGGAATAATATTAAACTTTTCTCAGTATATCAGCTCCGTAGGAGGGCAGTGCCGTCAGTGCACCTCATGCTGTGAACTGTAGGCATTACTTAAGGTTTTTTGCTGTGTCATTTCCATGGCCCCTAGCTGCAACCCCTTTCATCCCTTTTACTGTACCTCCTGTCATATTCTCTCTTTTCCATCTGATTTTCCTCAACCCTCTCCTGACAGTTGCTTCACAGTGCAACTGCAAAAGGTTTTCCTCCTGTTACACCTTTCAAACTTTCTTACATTCAGTTTCCGTTTCAGCGCTGAATGACCTCATAGGTGCCAGTGCTTGGCCTTTGGCCTAAATTCTGTATTCTATTCCGTTCATCAGTTCAAGCAGAAGGACTTGGCATAAAGGAAATTCAGGCAGTCATCAGACAGTAGCTTCGTTTCTGAGATGATCAACCTTTATGATTATACTTCATCTAAGTTCTATTTCTGCATTTATACAAAGTTCTTTCCAAGGTGAAATAATAATTTCCCTTTTTTTATATTATAAGTTCTATGTATATCAATTTAAATCAAAATCCCGCACGTAAAGTTATCATTTTTCAGTGTTGGCTTTCCACAGGCAAATGTAATATTTTTTCCAAGCCCGCTGAATATGTATTTCATTCTTCCATAGAGATCGTGTTGTTGTATCTATAACAAGTCCCTTTAAAATCATAAAGGGGAAATCACTGCTCCGACTGAACTTGTGGTAGACCTAAAATTCAGATGTACTCGAGAGAAAAGGAGCTGTGATATCTCATTTCTGTTGAGAATATATGACAAGTCGATCATTCTCAAGGACACTTCAACCGATTGATGTCAAATTTCACTCTTCTGATGTTATTCTCTCATCGCATGATTAATGAAACTCGTGTTCATCAGCGATTTGAAATATCAATTTGACCAGAGTTTGAAATACATCAGATTCTGATATATAGAGATGGTTTCAAAAAATGACTTTTAGTGTTGTCTCTCTCGTCATGAAGAATCTTGACGACCAATAAACCTCAATTCACACAAGTGAATTTGTTAATTTTTGTTTGAAATAGCGATTTGAACCGAACCATTGTTAATCTCAGGAAGACATTAAATCAATCATTTCTGGAAGGCACAGGACTTGTTGGGGAGCCCCAAGTTTTATTCAGTGATGTTGGCAACTGGACGAATTGAGTTGTTGGTTCCGACAGCTTTCATGACATCTTAGTCTGTGGAACGGTGAACTGTTCTAACTTATTTTCAGATTGTGGATATATCGTTTCAGAGCAAGATATCTCTCTTCAACGTGCACGCACACTTTCACACACACACACACACACACACACACACACACATATATGTATATATATATATATATATATATATATATATATATATATATATATATATATATATATATATATATATATATATATATATATATATATATATATATATATATATATATATATATATATACATATCATATATATATATATATATATATATATATATATATATATATATATATATATATATATATATATATATGTATGTAGTATGTGTATGTATAGTGTGTTTATGTAACTATATGTGTGTTACAGTTTTCTGTCAAACATCATCGACACATCTGTTACGAACCACAGCAGCCGGTGTGTGTAACTTTCAAATAATGATGTAAAAAGGTTAAAACGAACTTTACTTTTGAAAAATAGTTACATAATTGTAGAGCAGAAACAAGCCGAAATACGGTTACCTAACCAAACAGAAGCCAGGAAGACACTGTTTAAGAAGTTATGGTACTTTACGTCGCCCCAAGAAAACTGGAGGCTAATTGGGCCCTTTTCTGGGCTGAGGGGTAGATTGAAAGTAGATTGAAATGAAGCTTTTTAATTATATTTTCAGTAAGAGAAAGGAAGCGCATTCTCTCACAAAGGATCTGCACAGAGTGGCACACGAGGAAAGGAGGTAACAGACTCCCTGAGTCAACGGACCACCCAGTGTCTGTTATTCCAAATGAAATTTCTCCTGAACACCTTTGCCGGAATGGCGCTGAACGCCTACCTACTGGAGGAAACGGACTTTGCTTGACCAAGTTTCTAGCAATGCGAGTTTGTCATTCTGAATTAGACTATGGATAAAAGGTCCATGAAAATGACTTTCTGTGTTGCTTAATCACATTATAAGTGTATCTCGATTGGAAGTATTGTGAAAGGTAACTGTGGAAATTATTCTCTAAAACGGCCGCTCAATCTACAGTGAATTTTAGCTCTCAGAGTAACTGTCTCAGTTTGACGAGAAGCATAATCGAAAATGTTTATAACTAGTATACTAAAAATGGCTACAAACCAGTATAATGATAATCGTAGAAGTTTCTCTAAGCACCTAGTAAGTTGTACAAACTATCTTGCAGCTTTAATTACCTGGTGAATAAGAAAGAGATTACTGGAGGAATCCTGAAGCCAAGTATTGACAAGTAAAGAACAAGACGCAATGAACTGTCTAATCAGGTTATCAACATCTCACCTCCGTAACTTGGAGACCTGGTACCCCTTGGTAGGTATCAGAGGAGGCCTGAGAAGTGAGGAGAGTTCCCTCTCTGGTGAGAAGCAGAAAACAAAAGGAACAGAAACTTTTCTGAGCAGGAGAAAAAGTAGACATATATATAAGAAAATGACCTCACACGGGCTGCTTACAAGTTTTGCTATTTATTCAGTTCTGCCAAAAGGGACACACATAGTACTCCATTTCGCCTCCATACACCAAAATCCAAAAGAAAGTAGGTGTCCCAGGTTCCCCACAGACGCTTTTTATCATATCTGAAAAAACCACATCAGAAACTAATGCCCTGATTGGCTGCTGTTCTATTCGGTTGAATTGGCCAGCCAATAGGAAGGCATCAGTCAAGAGACGTATCGAGGCAGGTTCTTTGCTTATTATCCTCTCTTTTTTCTTTATTTTTTATTTATCCACATACTTCGACATTCCTATTTTTAATATATGCAAGTTTACATACCTGGGCATTTTATGATATCGTGGTAACTGTGAAATGAATATTTGATCTCTCTAAAATGTATTAGCAAGGACGTGGCTGGAGAGAGAACACACCATTTGTCAAAACCCAGTTTCCATAGATATCTCTCTCTCTCTCTCTCTCTCTCTCTCTCTCTCTCTCTCTCTCTCTCTGTTTATGAAACTTCAACTAGAATACCATAGGTTTATTTCAACGATTTGTTCATTCGTTTTATTTTAAGATTATGCCAATTATTGTTCATTTATAAGAGTGGACCCTTAAAATAATCATTCTCTCTCTCTCTCTCTCTCTCTCTCTCTCTCTCTCTCTCTCTCTCTAAGTATTCCTGTGGAACTGAGGGTGAGCAGACACGATGACAAACTTCTGAAGTGCTTGAAGTTTGGCACTTTCAACGACGTCTCTCAGTCGTCAATTTGCGTCAGTCGAATTCCTATATAATATCTTGTGACAGGAAATCTGTCATTAAGTGAATGTTCTTTGTTTAAGGACCTCTGACTCACTTTGGATTTGCATGAAGGAGACTCGTGGAAAAATGATAAAGGTCGGGATTAACAAATAATGTAAAGAATATTTTTCCAAGAATCTTCAAGAGGGAAAATTCCATTGCTGAAAGAAAACGGACCGCAATTAGACTTGGGAAAAAGGAGAGAGATGATAAAAACAACAGATGATTCATGAGTGAGTTTCAAAGCAATATCTTTTGTGTAGAAGTGAGGCCAAATCAGTAACAGTTCTATGTCCCGTTTTGTAGAAATTGAAAATAGGAAAAACATTTATTATGCTTTTCGCATCAGAAGCTTTTATATTGGTG
Organism: Macrobrachium nipponense; assembly: GCF_015104395.2. Lineage (NCBI taxonomy): Eukaryota > Metazoa > Arthropoda > Malacostraca > Decapoda > Palaemonidae > Macrobrachium > Macrobrachium nipponense. Next base: position 54,187,853 of record NC_061095.1, on the reverse strand, counting down.
ACAACGTTTTGATAAATTAATAAAACACTTTTGTCGATGAAAATGGTGGATGCATTTCGCGCTGAAATATGGAAAACCTGAAATTAATGACAAGTTAAAGGGTGAGGGAAAGCGGCATTGTTGTACGTGCTTTATATATATATATATATATATATATATATATATATATATATATATATATATATATATATATATATATATGTGTGTATGTATGTATAAAGGTTTTTGCCACGAAGGAAAAGATGAAAAAACGAGATAGCCGAGTACTTTCGGTCTTGTTTCCGACCCATTGCTAAGGCAGACTTTTTCATTCGTGGCAAAAACCTTTATTTATACATAGCATCACGTTTTATATACTTCGTGATCAAGTTATTTATATATATATATATATATATATATATATATATATATATATATATATATATATATATATATATATATATATATATTTCCTAGAGCCCCTGTGTCAATTGGCGTTGGAGGCGCCGATGATGATTATGACGTGAAGAAGCTGATGACAACAATAATTTAACAAACAGATAAATGGAAAGATTAATTCACAATCAACAAACTATAGACATAAATTAGAAAAATAATATAACAGCCAAATACCAAATTAAATAAAAAAAACAATTAACAATACACTCACTGTAATCCTTCACTACAATAAACATATGATTATCCCTTCGTGACGATATGACATTATATAATTTTTTTACTAGCTTTTCCCCCTAAATATGAGTTATAAAGCTCCCTACCTCTCCCACTACAGAACCATTATGAAAATGAGGTCCCTCGGATACGCAGTCATCATTCATTTTCATTTTAAAACCCGAAATATAAATTATTTTCTAAAATTATATAATTACTTCATTTCGCTATAACTACGTTTTGTTCTTGACGTCAGTCTGTTGAAGAACCCTTGAAGGCTCTGTTTATGTAATGTCACCTCTCTCTCTCTCTCTCTCTCTCTCTCTCTCTCTCTCTCTCATCTCACTCTATCATATATATCATATATATATATATATATATATATATATATATATATATATATATATATATATATATATTATATATGTATATATATATATATATATATATATATATATATATATATTATAGAGAGAGAGAGAGAGAGAGAGAGAGAGAGAGAGAGAGAGAGAGACAGAGACAGAGACAGAGAGAGAGAGCAGAGAGAGAGAGAGAGTCATCCTAAGCCACAGTTATATCACTTCCTTTGGAGGCGTCCTACTTGCGCGTGGAGGCTCCTGGTTGGATGCTGGTTTGGAATTGAATGACTGGAGGTCAGTGTTTTTCGTCTATTAGTATAATTATTGCTCTAATCGAATCTTTGTTCATTTTGGGATAATTGCTTTATATGTCAGTGCTGGTCTGCTTAAAGGCAGGTGAGTGGCGCAGTGTTTGCGATGGCTTTGATGCCATGCTAATAATAATAATAATAATGTATAACCAGGAAGCAGATCTTCTCGGGTACATGTCTTATTAAAGAGAATGGCGGAGTTAACTGAATTTATCCTAAAAACGAATTTTCTCTGGTTCTCTGTTAATTCGTCTTTCATATAATCTGCGAGATTGTTAAGTAATTGGACTCTATTCATGGTTATTGCGTCGAGGTCTGGTATTACCAATACTGAAATGTAATATATATATATATATATATATATATATATATATATATATATATATATATATATATATATATATATATATTATTCTGTTTTATTTTATATATATTTTTTGGAGACTACAACGGGATTGTACTAGATGGTGATCAACGATTTTGTAGCGGTCACCATCTACAATCCCGTTGTAGTCTACAAATATATATTATAATACAACCAGAATAAAATACATATATTTTATATATTTTAGTATTGGTAATACCATACCTCGACGCAATAACACCATGTTAGAGGACAATTACTTAACAGTCTCGCAGATTATGTGAAAGACGAATTACCAGCGAAATAGAGAAAATTCTTTATAAGATAAATTCATTTAACTCTGCCATTCTCTTTAATAATAATAATAATAATAATAATAATAATAATAATAATAATAATAATAATAATAATAATAATAATAGATAGGTAAAGAAGAAAAATAATGAATGGTGGAAACCATCACCACAAAAGGAATGTTTACTTTCCCTCCATAAAGAAAGTTCCCTTTTCGGGATATTGAAACGGCTGCCTGGAGGGGCCAAGGGAAACCCACCTCTGTTCTCCCCTTCAATAAGGATCACTTCAGAAAAAAGTGACCATCACACACCCGTTTTTTATATTAGGTTTTTCATTTAATATTTTTCTTCTTTTTTCTTCTTTTTTTTTTTTAATCAAGAGTTTCCTCAACACGGACGCCGAAAATATTCATTATTTTACTTTTAGCTTCAAAGAAATAATTTTTTATAAGTGTTTGATTTCTCATATCCCAGGTATAATATTACCGTTTGGATTCTAAGTATTGAAATTCATAGTTTTACCAATGTATGTATATATATATATATATATATATATATATATATATATATATATATATATATATATATATATATATATATATATATATATATATATATACATATATATATATATATATATATATATATATATATTTATATCTTTATACTACATATATATATATATATATATATATATATATATATATATATATATATATGTATATATATATATATATATATCAGGATCTAACCCAGGCTTTTAAATTGAAAGACAACCAGACCATACAAGTCATAAAAGCTGTCATGCCTTGGGTACCGTGGCCTGGTTGGCAGCAGCCTTGCCTTTCAAGTGAAAGACCTGGGTCCGATCCTGATGTGTCAGAAATTTATTTCTGCTCCACTCGTGATTGTAAGGCTTTTTGCTGCATTCCTTCAGCCCCTAGCTACAATCCCTTTCATTCATTCTTACTTTGTCTCCGTTCATATTCTCTTTCTTCCATCTGACTTTCCTCAACCTTCTCCTAACAACTGATTCACAGAACAACTGCTTTGAGGTTTTCCTCCTGTCACACTTTTCAAACTTTTTATGGTCAATTCCCGTTTCAGAGCTGAATAACCTCATTGGCCCCAGCGCTTGGCCTTTGGCTTAAATCCTATATTAAGTTCTCTTCTCTCCTGTGTGTGTAACCTATTGCGCTGAAATTCAAGCAGATCTGTTCTGGGCAAGTTTCATTAAAAATCTATATATTTCTAGATAATTAATAAAACCTGCTTTGTTTGTTCATCAAAAATGCAACTGAGCATTACTGGTTCATGGTTAGTCTTTTATTACGAGTTACATACCAATGGTCTACAACCCATAAAACTTCTCCAGGCTGTTTATATTCCCTCTGTGAGCTTTCAAGGGTCATTAGCAGTGTCTCTCTTCTTTGTTGATTTGGATTCCTGTTTGTCAATTTGGTTACTTTGTTTCTTTTCACTTATTCCATTAAATCCTTTTTCATTGTCACTGGCATTTTTTTAATTTCAATATTTTCAAGTAATTCAATTATATCACAAGTTATTTTGACACACATATAAATTATATATATCTAGTTCTTGATAATTTCTGTGCTTATATACGTACATAAATCTATGCACACATCTTATTACGTTCTGGTATAACAAAAATGTTTTTAGATAAATACAAACAAATAAAAGTCTTATTATAGTCGTCCAGGGAAAGACGATATTTCACGATTCCACATCCGGGTTCCTTAAGTAAATAAAATGGTGGTGTTTAGTCTCTGTAGCAGGGAGGGTGATGGAGCCATTTCCTTCTAATATAAGTTTGTGAGGAAGTCGTTTACCTCCATTAGTGGAGTTACTTTCATTTCATTAGACGAGCTGAGAGATCTGGAAGTGTTGAAGGGATCTCTCTCTCTCTCTCTCTCTCTCTCTCTCTGCTCTCTCTCTCTCTCTCTCTCTTTATATATATATATATATATAATATATATATATATATATATATATATATATATATATATATATATTTATATATATATATAAGTCATAATATTTCAGCATACCACCGGTTATTTATATCGCCATGTAATCTAGTATCCTTTCCACTTCAGTTATCAGTCTTCCCTTCATCTCTTTCTCTCTTGATTATCGCATCCCCATTTTTGCGTAGAGTTGTCTTTCCCTCACTTCCTCTTCTTCTTCCTCTTTCTCTGTTATCTACACATCTATATTCCTTTTATTTATTTTTATTTCCTTATTCCACTCCAATACTATATCCATGTCATTCCTGACGTGACCTCTGTACCTTATATTAATATTTACATTAAGTTCTGTATTTAAGTCTTCTATCAGCAATCATTTGACCTCCAGGGGTCCACGTCAGGAATCTTAACCCATTCAGTATCCGACTGGCTTCTATAGGAAAAGAGCCCGTGCTGACATAGTGCCTACAAACAGCACAACGCATTTTGAAGCGGGTTTTCTATGTACATTCACACTAGATATTTTGATTTCTATAATTCTAAAGTTTGTTAATTTTTTATTTAACTATATTTTTGTCTGTAACTCAATTTTCAAATGATTTTTTAATAAGTGCAATGTAAAATTGTCAATAATCTTCCCCTCAGAATAATAATAATAATAATAATAATAATAATAATAATAATAATAATAATAATAATAATAATAATAATATTATTATTATTATTATTACAAGCTCTGGAATAAGACTAGCAGAGGTTAATATCAGGAGAGGGATCTTCCAGGGCGACTCACTGTCCCCACTACTCTTCGTAGTAGCCATGATTCCCATGACAAAAGTACTACAGAAGATGGATGCCGGGTACCAACTCAAGAAAAGAGGCAACAGAATCAACCATCTGATGTTCATGGACGACATCAAGCTGTATGGTAAGAGCATCAAGGAAATAGATACCCTAATCCAGACTGTAAGGATTGTATCTGTGGACATCAGGATGGAGTTTGGAATAGAAAAATGCGCCTTAGTCAACATACAAAAAGGCAAAGTAACGAGAACTGAAGGGATAAAGCTACCAGATGGGAGCAACATCAAACACATAGATGAGACAGGATACAAATACCTGGGAATAATGGAAGGAGGGGATATAAAACACCAAGAGATGAAGGACACGATCAGGAAAGAATATATGCAGAGACTCAAGGCGATACTTAAGTCAAAACTCAACGCCGGAAATATGATAAAAGCCATAAACACATGGGCAGTGCCAGTAATCAAATACAGCGCAGGAATAGTGGAATGGACGAAGGCAGAACTCCGCAGCATAGATCAGAAAACCAGGAAACATATGACAATACACAAAGCACTGCACCCAAGAGCAAATACGGAGACTATACATAACACGAAAGGAAGGAGGGAGAGGACTACTAAGTATAGAGGACTGCGTCAACATCGAAAACAGAGCACTGGGGCAATATCTGAAAACCAGTGAAGACGAGTGGCTCAAGAGTGCATGGGAAGAAGGACTAATAAAAGTAGACGAAGACCCACAAATATACAGAGACAGGAGAAAGACAGACAGAACAGAGGACTGGCACAACAAACCAATGCACGGACAATACATGAGACAGACTAAAGAACTAGCCAGCGATGACAATTGGCAATGGCTACAGAGGGGAGAGCTAAAGAAGGAAACTGAAGGAATGATAACAGCGGCACAAGATCAGGCCCTAAGAACGATAGACGGAAATAACATCTCTCCCATATGTAGGAAGTGTAATACGAAAAATGAAACCATAAACCACATAGCAAGTGAATGCCCGGCACTTGCACAGAACCAGTACAAAAAGAGGCATGATTCAGTGGCAATAGCCCTCCACTGGAGCCTGTGCAAGAAACATCAGCTACCTTGCAGTAATAAGTGGTACGAGCACCAACCTGAAGGAGTGATAGAAAATGATCAGGCAAAGATCCTCTGGGACTATGGTATCAGAACGGATAGGGTGATACGTGCAAACAGACCAGACGTGACGTTGATTGACAAAGTCAGAAGAAAGTATCACTCATTGATGTCGCAATACCATGGGACACCAGAGTTGAAGAGAAAGAGAGGGAAAAAATGGATAAGTATCAAGATCTGAAAATAGAAATAAGAAGGATATGGGATATGCCAGTGGAAATCGTACCCATAATCATAGGAGCACTAGGCACGATCCCAAGATCCCTGAAAAGGAATCTAGAAAAACTAGAGGCTGAAGTAGCTCCAGGACTCATGCAGAAGAGTGTGATTCTAGAAACGGCACACATAGTAAGAAAAGTGATGGACTCCTAAGGAGGCAGGATGCAACCCGGAACCCCACACTATAAATACCACCCAGTCGAATTGGAGGACTGTGATAGCGCAAAAAAAAAAAAAAAAAATATATTTATTATTATTATTATTATTATTATTATTATTAATTATTATTATTATTATTATTATTATTATTATTATTATTGTTATTATTATTATTATTAATTAAAATAAAATTTATTTTATAAATTTCTAAAAAAATTATATATTTATATTTTTATTTTTTTTTAATTTTTTATTCATTATTTTTTATTTTTTTTTAATAATAATAGTAATAATAGTACTAATAATAGTAATATTAATAATGTCAATCATTGCAATCGCAATTCTTTTTATCTTCATCTTCTATGTACAGAGGTTATACATAGCTCTCCCATAGCTCAAGAACTTGCAATATATTATATAAAACACTTGACTAGAAAAACTATCGTGGATTGAAAGCTAACTGTCAATTTGCTTTCCCATTTTCTCTAAACCTCCAGCGAAAGAGGGGAAACTTGTGTATAATGAAAATTTCTTAGATGTTTATGAATGCCATAATATATTCATCATATATCTGCCTTTTTATGAAGTGAAAATTTGTTCTTTACTTCCAATATTGTTTAAACAACTTGAAACAATACTTGTGTATTTTGGTACCTTATTCCTTCAACTCTTATGATTTATACAATCCATGATTTTTCTGACTTGGCAGATAATAATCACACTGATGCGTTTGTCGCTTTGATTGAATTACTCGAAGCCTCTTTACTTGAGGAAAATATTATCACAATTCTATGAGAGAGTTAGAAAGGTGAAATTGAATCCTTGACCAACAATATTCCATTATTTTATAGTTTTCATCAGAGTGTAGACTTTCTCTTTCCAAAGGCGACACAACCGGAGGATAAGGACAACATCCAGCCATTTGCAGAAAAGCAGAGGAAATCTATTTGTTGGGGATCATGTTATCAGACAAAATGGACTCTGGATTTCCTCTGTCAAAAAATGCATTAATTCCCCCCCTCCCACCCCACCTCTCTCTCTCTCTCTCTCTCTCTCTCTCTCTCTCTCTCTCTCTCTCTCTCTCTTCGAAAGAAATATTAGTGTCATTCGAGACACTCCTAATTAGTGGTTTACGAACAAATGGATAGTGATAATTCCTATGAATGTAAAAATGACAGTTATATGAAAATCAATGGACTAATTCATCTTCTTTTGGTTCAATTGAAACACTATGGTGAATTCTATTTAGTTTTTGGTGTTACCACCTCATAGCTTTCAAAGATATAACCCTCTCTCTCTCTCTCTCTCTCTCTCTCTCTCTCTCTCTCTCTCATCTGTAATTACATAGGAAGAGGGGAAGAATGCTAATGAGGCATTTCACCTAGAACCTGTAAGTAGTATTTCGCTGTAATTGGCTTCGAAATTGTTTATAGAGGCAACATTTCACCAGCACTAATTAGGACTCTGGAATAAGGCTGTTGATAACTTCTCACCCTCTTTGTCTGTATGTCTGTCAGTCTGTGTCGTGACCATCGACCGTTTCCTCCCTAAATGACACCTCATGAATCTCGAGGCCTCTTCATAAGGGACTCAATCGATCTCCATCCAAAGCTAAAGCTTCTCTCTTGCCACAAGAGCTCCCCGTGAAAGTATCGTAAAAGGAACAAGGAAGTCGAATTGTGCATTAAAAACATTTCAGTTTCATGCAGCCATATCATAATAGGTTTTACAGGAGAAGAGGCATTTCAACAGGACGCTACCTAATTATTTTATATTCGGAATGATTTCGAACATACAAAACTTTACCAACAACAAACTTTTGGCATCAGTACACGCAAACTTTCCCATTAGATATGTCAATTACTCTAATCACAAATTTAGGTTTCCAGTAAAATCATAATAGAAATGCAAATTATTCATTCACTCACATCTTGACCTCAGGGCACAGGTTTTATGTCCATTCCGGGTAACAGTACTTGACTTATCAAAGTATACTGACGCAGCATAGAATGCTTATAGCTGAAGAAAGTGAAGAACATGAACAACATAAAGGCTGACTGGAGAACAGATATATATTTGTAATTTAACCCTGATTTACACGAAGCATTTTAGTCATTAGGCAAAAATGAAGGTCTAAAATATCCATTCAATTCCTTCGTCTTCTTCTTGTGATGTCATGACCGTGTTTCTTCAACAGTTACCAAAAATCATATAAAATGTGCCTGAATAACTATTGAACTGTTGTCTCATTTCACTTTGTATATGAGAAAGATCTTTAATCAGAAATGAAGTCTAACAGTGACAGGAAATGATTTACAAATGAATTCAGTTGGCAACAATCTTTGCTAAAATGAATCTTTTTTATTATTATTATAAGTCATCCAGCAAAGAATTCTTCATTTCTCGATATAATCTTATTTTTGGGGAAAATTCAGAATTCCTCCATAGCATGATGCAGGAATAATAATTGTGTCACTTGAACATGATAAATGGTTTTCATGAAGATTCATATTCTGGTAAATAATAACAATAAAGAAATTAATGAAATATAATGACAAATATAAAAATAGTAAAAATGAAAATAAAAATTATTTTATCTGGGACATCAAATGCTGTTGTTGAAAGCCAGAAGCCTCTGACTCTGCTGGTTATTAGGTTTGCACATTCTGTGTCCAGTATATGATATTGCATTCCATTTCTCTCTCTCTCTCTCTCTCTCTCTCTCTCTCTCTCTCTCTCTCTCTCTCTCTCTCTCTCTCTCTCTCTCTCTCTCTCTCTCTCTCTCCCTTTGATGAGTTTTGTCTTTAGAAATATTGAAGGAAAATATCTTAGACAACTTGAAATCCAGATTTTGATATATATTGAGAATTGTTGTTGACACGAACTTGTGTAAGTGATTTATGAAATTGTTGTGACATTTTCACTTTTAATTCGCAGATGCCTGACAGAGACTCATAATTATTCAAAGTCAGTCTCGTTCTGAAATGTGACATGTGATGATTTTGTTTATTTCCTTACGGAGTTTGTGACGATTATTATTATTTGCACAAGAGAGAGAGAGAGAGAGAGAGAGAGAGAGAGAGAGAGAGAGAGAGAGAGAGAGAGAGAGTTACAATACACAAGCAGTATATTGTAACATCGATCAAAGTTTATTACAATAATATATTAATAATAATGTTTTATAATGTTTAATTATAAAACATTGTCTCTGTTGTGGTGAGTGTTAATGCATTACTTTTTTATTGAAAGGTATTGGCTTTTATTATTAGTCTTTTTAAGCACTTTATTGTTTATCAAAATATTGTATTTATTGGGGGTGGCGGCGGGGGTGGGGGAGATAATGACTATTTCCTCTGTGAATTGCTCTCAGTTTTGTGACTTGCACTTTTCACAAAATCTTAATCTTGGGTATTTCTAAATTTGTAGTTTTGCTTATTTTTGGTCCTTTGTGACTGGTTCTCTTATGCTATTATTATTATGATTATGAAAAATTTTATTTGACTTAAAATAATTTTATTGATTTAGTGATATCATTACAAACACATCAATGTTCTTTTACAGAGTATTTATAAATTGGGAAAATACTGCTTCCATGCAATACTGAGTCGCTCATTTTCAATGTTTTTACACTTGTCTTTACTAATAATTCTCTGGGCATATGACACAAATCATCTCAAGATATTTCCCTGAAGTTGTGTCTGAGCACTCATTTGCAAAATTGGTAGGTGGTTCTAAGGAGGGCTGCACGAATTATCAAATTCACTTATTTATCGTTATTTTCTATGTTCTTGACAATGCAGTGTGTTCTACGTTTTTCCTAGTTTAATTTTCCTGTTTTGAAAATCAATTTATTCAGTTTCCTGAGGAATCTGTTGCGTCTGCCTTGACCTAAATCAGGTCTGCTAACCTGATGGTTGGTCAACTGTGGTGGGTATTGCCATGTTCACGAAGGCTTTGGACACCATAATCATTTTCCCTCAGGAGTGAAGACTTCCCGAGTTGCTGCACTATTGGGTGACAGTTAGTATTGTTTGGGTGAAGCTGCGAGGCCCATGCCCTGCCTCAGGGACGTTTAAGGTTCTGATGTCGTTTGGGGTTTTCTGATGGTCACCCATCCAGGTTTTGTACGTTTCCTTTTCTCTGGTCGATAGAGATAAACTTTTATTATAATTCGTGATAATCAGTTTGAGTAATACTTTTAGAAGTTCTGGACCCTAAATTCATTAGATAATCAGTCTTAAAAATAGTGATTCATAAATTTCCAACGAGTGATTAATGGATATTTTTCTCTTTACCTCAGCAACATGAATAATTCTGTATCTAATTAGTATGTAATTACCCGAGTTTTGGACAACAAGGAAAGTATCAATCTCCTGAGAACCATACGTGTAAGAAACAAGATGAAACCATTATTAACTAACTAGCATGTAAAGCAACATTCCACTTAATTGTAACTGGCTATTAACAATTAATTCATGGCAATTGAAGCGTTGTCTTCCAATCAGTGATTCAGAGCAAAGTGATTTATTTGCTATTTGAACAGAAGGATCAATGAAAGAGTCATTTTTTATAACTCGGTGTTTAAATGATCTGGAAACTGACGGCCTTTGGCAAGCACTAATTGGCCGGGAAAGTTTATTGGCTCTTATAGTAAACGAACTGTTTAACGTTGAAGGTTTTAAGAGAACAGTCGAATGCTCTCGAAATTAATGTTGTGTGTCAAAATAAATATAAGTATAAAATGAGTCAAAATGCAAGTTTAAAATGACAGTATATATATATATATATATATATATATATATATATATATATATATATATATATATATATATATATATATATATATATATAAGCGAATATTAGTCAATATGTAAGTAAAAATGCAAGTCGAATATTAGTCGAATATACGTCAAAATGCAAGTCGAATATTAGTCGAATATAAGTCTAAATGCAAGACTAATATAAGTCGAATATAAGTCAAATTGCAAGTCTAATATGAGTCGAAACATAACTCGAACTTAAGTCGAAATTTATGTCGAATATAATTCAGAATATAGGTCGAATATAAGTAGAAATACAAGCCGAAAATAATTTTAATACACGCCGAATATAAGAAGACCTACCAGGCGAATACAAGTCGAAATATGTTCAAATATAAGTCGAATATAACTCTAAATACAAGTCGAATAGAAGTCGAATATAAGTGGAAATAGTGTCGTTCTGAAGAACCTTTTCCGGTGCCCTGTGTGGGATGTGCGCTCAAATGCTGGAGTTACATTCATCATCGGTCATCGGCATTAGATCAGAGTTCTTTAAATGTCTTGTTTACTTCAATTGACAATAAAATGACACAGAAATAACAAAGCTTCAAGCGAAAGTCCTGTGGAATGTGAAGTCTCAAAGTGACTGATACATTTCTAACCTGACGGCGGAAATGAGATAGCAGAGCCTCACAGACGCCAATGAATGCTTACCAAGATAGAATACAAACTAGAGCCCTGGAGACCACCTGGGCTGGAATAGAATTCCAAGATATTCCTGAGTATTCCATTCCGAATTTTATTCCTCCATCCAGGAGAAAATAATTAAATCCGACAGGACTCCCAAACCACATCCGGTGAAGGGAAGTTGTTTTCTCATGACTGGGTAATATTTGAAGGAGACGAGAATGAAAACATTGAATGGTTTAAAGTATTAGTAAATTCTGTTCAAAGTTCTCACAAATGGTTATTTGTTATGAAATAGTAAGTTCATAATAGACAAGGCACCTGTAAGTATTCTGCTTACAAAATTCTGTTCTGTCAGCTCTCACAAATGGTTACGGGAGAGATTTTTTTAATGGTATTAAAGTACTTAACTCTGAAACACTTTGGTAGCACATACCCCCTTGGTGACGTTACCCAATTCTTCCAGCACAAACAACAATCTGAAGTGTTTGTGCAAAACTCCCCCACACACGTTTACACTTCCACAAACACCCAAACAGAAAAAACCACATCAAGTAAGGGAAACTGAGACCACAAGACTTCCTCCTCTTCAATGTATTCCAGTTGTGGAGGCTGCAATAATTCCATCGACAGAAGAGGAATGTCTGACATATCTCATTTGCATACTCTCTCTCTCTCTCTCTCTCTCTCTCTGCCTTTGATGAGGGTGCCCGCGTGGTTGGTCCTTCTGCCGAAATGTGGACACCTCAGAATAGATCTTAGTGTGAACGTTGCGTCTGAGAGAGAGAGAGAGAGAGAGAGAGAGAGAGAGAGAGAGAGAGAGAGAGAGAGAGAGAGATGTAGTAAATATTCGTCTTCCAAGTATTGAAAGTTTAAAACATTACTTCAGTTTTTTTCTGCGAGTACCGTTGCATCCAGAGTTATAGTATATTTCGGAACCAAGCGTGGAATGCATCCAGAACACCAGATTCCTATTGTTCCCATTCCCAGAAACAATCATCGTTCCAGTGACTCTGGTAAGAGACCGAATACCTTTCAAGAATCCTTTATGGCAGCAGACATCACACCTCACACAACACAACGGAATGAAAACTTGCAACAAACAAGGGTCTCCTAACGAGAAGGAATTTTGAGAAAGAATGGCTGATATCATCCACGAGGACAGATAAGCATCGAGGACGGACCACTGTGAATATTCAGTCTGCAAAAGAATCATTCGACCAAGTTTGGATCAGAATTCCATAAAAGATGCAGAATATTAGATGATATAAAATATATTGCCAAACAAAAAAGGATTGGGTTATGAGATATATTTACCTAAAGAGAAGCAGAAGCTTAAATAACCTCAATAGAATATATATTTAAAAGGACAAAATTTCATGTCATGCCATTAAACTAAGCCAAAGCAGATCCCTTCAGTGAAACCTCATAATCCATAAAAAGGATTCCATTACTTACAATAACCCACAAACAACACCGAGATTAGATGCATAATTTTAAAGGACCATAAAATAATATGAAGACAGAGCGCAACTGGGAGGTTTTTTTCGGTCTCAGATTAAGGTCAGTCTTGTGCCTCACTGTTTAATGTTCTCTCTCCAAGGGAGTAACACTCTTTTACCCTGTTTCACTCAGGCAGCAGTCAACCAGTTCTTTCAGTTCTCCTTCTGGAGGAAATTTACAAGATGATGATGATGATGATGATGATGATGATGATGATGATGATGATGATTATTATTATTATTATGCAGAAGGTGACCCCTATTCAGAAGGAACAAGCCCACCAAATGGGCCACTGAACTGAAATTCAAGCTTCCAAAGAATATGTCATTTTCAACACTACGGAGAAAACTGTATAATATTTCATTATTGTGCATCTTAATATTCTCTTATTTTAATAAATTCAGTAAATAACCGTAGTTAGAAGAGTCTAATATTTGAGGTTACCAATGCTTTATAAAAGTATGAATGAAGCCAGTTTAATTCGTGTACCATTTATACCAACTGCGGGAAAAAGATATTTTCAGATTCCCGCTCAGGTAAAACAATTCAATATCAAGCAGCTTCCTTTCACGTAAACGAAGATGTCAGCCTCTAAAATTAGAAAATTCAACAACGTTCTTTTAAATAGAGACAAAATGTATGATAGAAATATTCCTTAAATCCAGGGCTACATTTCCATCTAGTAGCCGAGCGCTTTAGCGCTGAACTGACAGATCCCAAAAATATAAAAAAAAGAATTAGCATGTGGTGACATTAGCTTCATCATAAAACACATCAAATCTAAAAAATAAGTTGTTGTGGGAATCGTAAAGATTTTCATAATTACGCCACAGGTAAATGTGGTTGAGACTATGAATGAAAAATAAGTTTTGTTTCAAGCTACGAGAATCTCTTAAAGAGGTATGTAATGGAAGCGACATTATTATTATTATTATTATTATTATTATTATTATTATTATTATTATTATTATTATTATTATTATTATTATTATTATTATTATTTCACATTTACATATCTGACAACGTGAAAAAAAAATCAAAACGCAAAAGTAGTTGCTAAGCTCTGATTAGTCTCTTAGATGTGATATCATTGTGAGGTGGAATATCTCAATTCAAGGAGTGAGGGGATTACCACAGAGGAATGAAACCTGTAGCTCACGACTGACGCAGAATCAGATACTTTATGAGTTCAAACCTTTACAGCGTTAATGATACATAACCTTTATAGGCTTTAGATTTATCATACAGAAATGATTCTAAATGAATTTTTGAGATCGATATCATTTGTTATCATTGGAAGTACAAATCATTCAATTGGATATGAAGAAAATTGTATTGCAAGTTATCATTGGGTTCCATTTTACTAGCCACAGAACTTATACTCTCTCTCTCTCTCTCTCTCTCTCTCTCTCTCTCAAGAGAGAGAGAGAGAGAGAGAGAGAGAGAGCTTTTTATGCAGCCTGATATAAAACGTTAACTTTGATAATGGATTCTGAATCCTTCCTGTTGCTTTACCCACAAAACAAATTTATGTATATATTTTCCCCTCAACAATAGGCTCAATATCCTCCTGTTTTCCCCTCCATTTCATCAATGCCCACATACGGGACAAGAACCATAGGTATCCAAATTGTTATACCACATACCCTCGTTTGTACCGAGATTCTGTTCCTACTACAGAAAGGATGATCCAATAAAATTGGTGCTGTAAGCTGTAAAATACCTAGAAAAGACCAATGTTTGCCGAACCTAAAACACCCAAGTTATGAGCCTGAACATCATATACCCACACTTGCTAAGGTCTTGACCGGTACTGGGAGATCATCGATTGTTAAAAATCATAGTCCAATAAACCGACTGAGGAGCCTGTGGAAATAACACTAAACAAGATTATCAACTTGCAGATACGCACAAATAAATGCTTACTCTTAATGGCTATTTTAGCAATGAAATGAATGGGGTGATAAAGTTACTTTGCAAAATCTACTTAAAAAGTGATGTCATAATAAGAAGTGGGTGCTGAGCTTTGCATGGAAGTTTAAAATTTCCCCAAAAAACTTCGTAATGGACATTAAACCCTCTCCCGGGAGGAACTGGGTCAGGGGTTAAGTGCTGGGCTCTTTGCAGATTAGTTTTTATCGGCTGTGCAGCCTCTTTGATGGGGTTG
The DNA here is from genome assembly GCF_015104395.2 of Macrobrachium nipponense. Classification (NCBI taxonomy): domain Eukaryota; kingdom Metazoa; phylum Arthropoda; class Malacostraca; order Decapoda; family Palaemonidae; genus Macrobrachium; species Macrobrachium nipponense. The sequence goes on along the minus strand of NC_061095.1, from coordinate 54,172,433 downwards.
GAATATCTTCTTTTGTGAGATTATGGCTTGAAAGTTAGGAAGTTCATTTTCTGCCACTTTTATGAAACTGACTATACTCGATCGATTGATTTTTTTTTTTTTTTTTTTTTTTTTTTTTGCAAGGTCTTCTGCAAATTGCATATTCTTAGCAGTATTACCAAAAATCATAACTATTCTTGTGAAGGATATCAGCCATTCTTTACCAAAATTCCCTCTCGTTATGAAACCATTATGCGCTACAATTTTCATTTTATCTTCCTTGTGAGGTCTGGTGTATGATCAAACTATCAGCGCTGTCATAAAACAGTTGTATTCAGGCATTCATGATTCATACAGGAATATTGATAGCTTTTGGGAATGGGAACAATAGGAATCTGGTAGCTTTGGAAGCATTTCACGTTTGACCCGAATGTATAACAATACCTCAGGAAGCAAATAAAAGGAACATTTCAAACATACAAAACGTGAAAGACATCTCATGAACCAATCGCTTTCTTCAGTTGGTGCTATAAAGCATATGACAGAGAGAGAGAGAGAAAGAGAGAGAGTGAGTGAGTCTTTTAGACTCAAAAGAACAGAGCCATAACAGTGACCTGGGCATTGCTCGGGCGAGGTCATTCAAATGACCTCGATGCAAATGGGGGATACTCCATTGGCTGTTCATTCAGGAGGGGCAGTATATATGGCCACAGGTGGCAGCCTCTGATTGGTCCATCTGATGAGGCGCCTTTGGAGGGAAGATGGACTTTGGGACTCGAGATGTGGACATCAGTTGCGATTCAAAGGTTCTGTCTGCAGTGTCCGGATAATGACGGAAGTTTCATGTCTGCATTGTCAGGATAATGAAGAATTGTAGTTTCCACTAGATGATTCCATTAATCAGCTCTGCCTTTTATTAGCGTTGAATCCACAATTGTCTTCAGCCTTCTTTTATAGTCTATAAAACTATTTGCGAAAAGCCTCTTCATAATAAGTAAAAGTTATACAAATTCAAGTTGGCTTCAACATTCAAGACGAGGCTGATACATTGATAATTAGTATCTTAGAAACACTAAAGAACAAATTGCCAAGAATCTTCAGTGTATTTATTGAAAGCAGCGAAAATTTATGCAGCTTATATAAACAAGAGCCAACACCAACATGTATTAGGTGTGTACGAGTGTATTAAATTGCTCTACAAAGAGACCCGAGTGTCAAAAGTTTACAGAAGAAAGGAAGGGTCACACTGAGGCTGACTAGTGAATATTCAAACTCTTCCCTTAAAGTTTCAAAAGTTATAAATTCGGTGACCACAACTTTTGGGTGGGACAGGGAACAGGGAATTTCCCCCATAATTATTCTGTTTCTTTTAGGTTTTGCCTAAGATTCTTTTGCTCTCTAAAATGTAAAGATGGTCAACTGCAAAAGATGATTCTAATCGGTTTTCTTTCTGTTATGTGGAATGGAGATGGGTAATATACTGTAATTCTTTCTTTTCCTTCCCTATAAATTCTCTCTCTCTCTCTCTCTCTCTCTCTCTCTCTCTCTCTCTCTCTCTCTCTCTCTCTCTCTTTGCATTGATTTAAAACTAGCCATTGCTGCAAAATATGAAATTGATATAATGCATTAAGATGTATTGGCCATTTCCAACCCCACAGTTTATCATAGGTGAACCGAACTGAATATCTCTCTCTCCCCCCCTCTCTCTCTCTATCTCTCTCAACATAATTTCCATCTAAATATGCCAGAGTGACTTGTTCTTCATTGCTAACATCCAAGTATGAGATGACATTTTCTATTTCCCTCACCTGTCCTGATATTCGGCTTAATAATGAAGTTATATGAGGCAGGTTCCTTAAGGAGATTTAACGTTATTATAAAAAATTAGGTAAATAGAACTTTTTATTTTTTTTTTTTTACAATCCACAGCAGTTATTTCCATGTCTAGCTTTTCATAAAAAAACACCATTAATATTTCAAGAGACTAATTTTTGTTTTAAACACTAAAGAATAATAGCATTTAATTAATAATTCCTATAACAAATTGATAATTCCTAAAATGAATTTTGAGCTGTGCACGGAAATCATCTGGTTTTAGATTGTTCTAAAACAATACGATATCAGAATCGACGTTAATGTCTTAAGTATGCCAATCTCTCTCTCTCTCTCTCTCTCTCTCTCTCTCTCTCTCTCCATAAAGTCATCTTAGAGCAGTTTCATATATTTTGATTTATTACTTGTTTTCATTTCTCTTCGAACTTTATTTTCTCACTGGCTGATCTGAGGAAACGGAACTGTTTCTGAACAGTTTATTTTCTTCTTCTTCTTCTTCTTGTTATCTACCTACTCTCTGCAGCAGACACCACTCCCAGGACTTCCATTATATATATAATGAGAATGAATTATTAATATGATTAATGATGAAATCCATGTAATTAGAACTCCATTTCAATCAGCATTTCCAAGGCTCACACAGATATATTACAATTCTCCCAATTTTGTTTTCTGGTCGAAATGATTTTCAGACTTCGGGGAATATCGTCTCTCACACAAAATATATTATTTATTCTGACATACTGGAAATCGCTTGGAATATCACCGCGGAGTAATTGTATAATCATTATTCCTGGCTACGTCATGATGGATAGCCCTGGAAATATTTATATTATATGACTTTCTTACCCTCAATGGCATGTAAGGTAAGTGACCATTTCGTATATGTATATACATACATACATACATAAACATTCATAGATAAAGTTCGCATAAATGTTGATGAAGTTACTTCGAGTCTATTATTAAACTAACGAAGTCAGGGGAGTCAGAGAAGAACAGAATAACAAAGAGAGAACACCGCTTGAATAACAACCCATGAACTTTGTTATTTTTGTTCCGCTGCGTTTGAGTATTTAGTTGCTAAAAGAGTCTTTGTTCTCTGTAGTGATCTTTTGGTGGAGAGGCTATTCATCAATTCAACAAATTTAATGTCGAGTCTGATCAGTTACCGAAAGGTGTGTGCGTGTATATATATATATATATATATATATATATATATATATATATATATATATATATATATATATATATATATATATATAATATTAAACTTTATTATTCAATTTTAATACCTTCTGAAACATGATGCCTTCTTATCGTCGTGGAATGTTTCCAAGTCATTTCCATTATCTATCCATGTGGAAACAAGAAAAATGGGTTTGTTAACTGAGTTGAAAACAAAAACATCCCTGATAAGGGCTAACAAAAAGAAAAACATCTAGTAAATATATATTAGAAACTGATCAAAAGCTTTGATAATATATCTAAGCCTTCATTCACCGAGCCTTTGTATTGAAATGTAGGCATTTTTTATGAATGTTTGATCAGCATTGATGTGCAAATGTATACTCTGTTTTTTCCATCTGTCCATCCGCCTGTGGTGCTTTCGCGAGGTAACATTGCGGCCCAGGCTGTAAATAGTTACGCTTTGTGTAAGTTTTAGGTGAATAAAAGAATATCTGGGTGTACATTTGCAACTGAAAAGTGTTTTAATAATTTACTGTATGCGAATTACATCGTTAAGATTCGAAGTAGGATATCATTTAAAGCCCAGGACGCAGTGTTACCATGCGCAAACACCACAGGCGGATGGACAGATGGAAAAAACAGAGTATAGTTATAATTATATTCGAATGGCAATGAACAAATTCCCGCTGTCACTAAATTTGGATTGCGGTGAAAACTGATCCATTTTGTGTATATATGTTTTGTTTATAACCTTCGAATGAGGTAAAATATCACTACATCAGGACGAAATGATTTGTGGAAACCAGTTGTCACTGAATTCTGCACCATTCACCTTTTATATGAATGAATATTTTTATGAAAGAATTAACGTTTCACATTATTGGCGTTCGATTGTTTGTGTTGGGGGATATATGCGGTTGGATGAAAGTTTCAGTATTTATCATTTTGGCTCTAACTGAATATGATATCGAATGCGATGACACGGTTATAATGGTATATAAATTTTTATAAAAGAGCTATTATTGTTATTTTAATGATAATGAAAGAGAGAGAGAGAGAGAGAGAGAGAGAGAGCAAGTTCAACTTCCATAATTTTTGAAGTAACATTATTTAACCTGACTTTCATTCTGGGTTATATTTAATACCAAAGCATTTTCATTTTCACTTCCACCTAAACGGGAAAGCTGATTAGGAAGGTAATCCAGAGATGATTGTTCTCATATCCTGTTGTCTCCTCTGGGTTGTGTATCAGCATCCTTCGCAAATTACAGGATTATAAACTTTATGTCTAATGTATTCTCCTCATCAACAAAGTCAGGGGCAGGAGGAACATGATGGGACATCGTTCAAGATGAAGAAGGGAGTGTTTGCCTTCCCCTTTCACCCCCCACCCCATTCCACCCCTCTGTCAAGAGTTAATAACTACTATTTGCTTGTTATGAATTATTTATCGCTATAGTCTCGGGTAAATTGAACGTAGTCAGGAAACTTGATTTTTTTATAAACAGAACGGTTTCAAGTTAATTTTTGTATTAATCTTTTATGTAAATATGTTCACTACTGATCTACGTTACAGTTTCGGTGTTCAAGTACTGGAGTATGATCTGAGCAAGATTCCTTTCCACTTGAGTCTCCTGTCAAATATTTGTTGATGTCGAATGTAAAAGCAGGAACTGAAATGGTCCCGTTCTCCATCAGGGAGAGATTTTATGATTCGTTTCTCTGAGTGAGAAATGCAATTGAATTGAGAATTCAATTCGTAAAAGATGGAACGTGGAATTCTGAAAGCATTCTCTTACTGTATGAGACTAAAATTCTCCTTCGCTCCCTAGAAGATTAATTATACTGATATTAAAACAATGTTCTGTTTTACATGAACACTTATGAATACATCAGTTCTACTATAAGAATGCTGAAAGAATTTATTATAAAAATAAGATTGTTATAACAATAAATGCTGGAATTAAAACTAAAATTAACCAAATATCATTCGGTAGAATGTCTTAGTAGTTAAGAGACAGAAAAATGGCAGTAATTTCTCCCAAGACGATTTCCTGCCTCTTCATCTCCCGTGTAAAAAGGAGTTTCCTTTCGCAATAAGTGAGGGAATAAAAGTGTTTCCTAAAAGGGTGTTAAAGGAGGACTCGCGAGGGAGTTCGAGGAAACCGACGCTCTTTTATTCTCGTTTATTCTTCTCCCTTTTTCCGTCGTTTAAGGAATCGAGACTTCGGACTACAATCATTTCTCTCTCTCTCTCTCTCTCTCTCTCTCTCTCTCTCTCTGGAACTTGCATGGTGTTGCCTGTGTCGATTGGCGCTTGTTAGACGCAACAACAGGAGATTTCCTGAAGTCTCGGAACAGTTTAGTTTTGTGTGAATGAACATTGCCATGACACTCTCACTTCTTAGAATTCTCTATGACTCGTGGATAGATAAATTAAATGATTTAGGATGTAAGAGATGCTGTAATAAATAATAATAATAATAATAATAATAATAATAATAATAATAATAATAATAATAATAATAATAATAATAATAATAATACAGAGAGAACAAAGATCCCCTCCATGAAAGCCTACAACACCAAGAAATTAAGGGAGAAAACAAGTGAGGTCAATGAAATAATGGGCATAATACACACCACCAGTATCACAGAAACAAATAACTTGGTATATGTAGGAGCAAGATTAGTAGCAGAACTGATGGGGACACGAACACCAACGCCACCAACACAACCAACCCAACAGAAACCAAAACAGCAACCTCCTTGGAAAAGGCGCCTGGAAAAGCAAATCATGGTGATGAGATCTGACTTGAGTAAACTGAAAGAGATGGCAGAAAAAAGGCTAAGAAGCAAGAAAAAAAGAGAGGAACTCAACGAGAAATACAAAGTGCAAGAGAGGGGACTAAATAACACAATAGATGTAAAACAGAGGCTTAAGGCCAAAGCACATAAGATCCAACGGTACATGAACAGGAATAAGGGATACCAACAGAACAAACTATTCGGAACCAACCAGAAAAGACTATACAGCCAACTAGAGGGGAAGACAACCACCCAGAAATTCCTGAAGCCGAACCAAGTAAGAGACTCTGGGAAAACATATGGAGCAACCCGGTATCACACAACAAACATGCAACATGGCTCCAGGAAGTCAAGGAAGAAGAAACAGGGAGAATAAAACAAAGATTCACAGAGATCACGACAGACACAGTCAGACACCAACTAAAGAAAATGCCAAACTGGAAAGCCCCAGGTCCCGATGAAGTCCATGGATACTGGCTCAAAAACTTCAAGGCCCCTACACCACGAATAGCAGAACAGCTCCAGCATTGTATCACAAATCACCAAGCACCCAAATGGATGACCACAGGAAGAACATCCTTAGTACAAAAAGACAAGAGTAAGGGAAATATAGCCAGTAACTACAGGCCTATCACCTGCCTACCAATAATGTGGAAGTTACTAACAGGTATCATCAGTGAAAGGCTATACAACTACCTAGAGGAGACAAACACCATCCCCCACCAACAGAAAGGCTGCAGAAGGAAGTGTAGGGCACAAAAGACCAGCTCCTCATAGACAAAATGGTAATGAAGAACAGTAGGAGAAGGAAAACCAACCTAAGCATGGCATGGATAGACTATAAGAAAGCCTTCGACATGGTACCACACACATGGCTAATAGAATGCCTGAAAATATATGGGGCAGAGGAAAACACCATCAGCTTCCTCAAAAATACAATGTGCAACTGGAATACAATACTTACAAGCTCTGGAATAAGACTAGCAGAGGTTAATATCAGGAGAGGGATCTTCCAGGGCGACTCACTGTCCCCACTACTCTTCGTAGTAGCCATGATTCCCATGACAAAAGTACTACAGAAGATGGATGCCGGTACCAACTCAAGAAAAGAGGCAACAGAATCAACCATCTGATGTTCATGGACGACATCAAGCTGTATGGTAAGAGCATCAAGGAAATAGATACCCTAATCCAGACTGTACGGATTGTATCTAGGGACATCAGGATGGAGTTTGGAATAGAAAAATGCGCCTTAGTCAACATACAAAAAGGCAAAGTAACAAGAACTGAAGGGATAAAGCTACCAGATGGGAGCAACATCAAACACATAGATGAGACAGGATACAAATACCTGGGAATAATGGAAGGAGGGGATATAAAACACCAAGAGATGAAGGACACGATCAGGAAAGAATATATGCAGAGACTCAAGGCGATACTCAAGTCAAAACTCAACGCCGGAAATATGATAAAAGCCATAAACACATGGGCAGTGCCAGTGATCAGATACAGCGCAGGAATAGTCGAATGGATGAAGGCAGAACTCCGAAGCATAGATCAGAAAACCAGGAAACATATGACAATACACAAAGCACTACACCCAAGAGCAAATACGGACAGACTATACATAACACGAAAGGAAGGAGGGAGAGGACTACTAAGTATAGAGGACTGCGTCAACATCGAGAACAGAGCACTGGGGCAATATCTGAAAACCAGTGAAGATGAGTGGCTAAAGAGTGCATGGGAAGAAGGACTAATAAAAGTAGACGAAGACCCAGAAATATACAGAGACAGGAGAATGACAGACAGAACAGAGGACTGGCACAACAAACCAATGCACGGGCAATACATGAGACAGACTAAAGAACTAGCCAGCGATGACACATGGCAATGGCTACAGAGGGGATAGCTAAAGAAGGAAACTGAAGGAATGATAACAGCGGCACAAGATCAGTCCCTAAGAACCAGATATATTCAAAGAACGATAGACGGAAATACCATCTCTCCCATATGTTGGAAGTGCAATACGAAAAATTAAACCATAAACCACATAGCAAGCGAATGCCCAACACTTGTACAGAACCAGTACAAAAAGAGGCATGATTCAGCGGCAAAAGCCCTCCACTGGAGCCTGTGCAAGAAACATCAGCTACCTTGCAGTAATAAGTGGTACGAGCACCAACCTGAGGGAGTGATAGAAAACGATCACGCAAAGATCCTCTGGGACTATGGTATCAGAACGGATAGGGTGATACGTGCAAACAGACCAGACGTGACGTTGATTGACAAAGTCAAGAAGAAAGTATCACTCATTGATGTCGCAATACCATGGGACACCAGAGTTGAAGAAAAAGAGAGGGAAAAAATGGATAAGTATCAAGATCTGAAAATAGAAATAAGAAGGATATGGGATATGCCAGTGGAAATCGTACCAATAATCATAGGAGCACTAGGCACGATCCTACGATCCCTGAAAAAGAATCTAGAAAAACTAGAGGCTGAAGTAGCTCCAGGACTTATGCAGAAAAGTGATGGACTCCTAAGGAGGCAGGATGCAACCCGGAACCCCACACTATAAATACCACCCAGTCGAATTGGAGGACTGTGATAGAGCAAAAAAAAAAAAAAAAAAAAAATAATAATAATAATAATCCCATCCGCCACTGAAAGAGATTCAAATCGACCTCGACTCTGTTGTGCAATTTCCTGTCGAACCCCAAAAACGAATTCCCAAGCGAATGAATATCACCATATAGTGTATAACATATTCCCAAAAAAGAAGGAAAATTGTAATACCTTTGATATTCAAACTAAACCCTTTGTTTTTCAAAACGATCTTTCCACTAAGTGAAAGCTTCAGAGAACTCGCAAGTAATCCTCTTTACTATTGTTAATGTATGTTTTACCACAGAGAGAGAGAGAGAGAGGAGAGAGAGAGAGAGAGAGAGAGAGAGGAAATCCGTTGTCTTAAGTAAAACATGAAACTGTTTTTAACATGAGTAAGAATCATAAATATGATGTTGGCTGTTTTCCTATTTGAGATTTATGAAGAAAGCTCAACTCCCACGATAAGAACTTCCTCCATGCTAATAGGAAAGAGAGAGCCACAAACACTGGATACATAAAAGAAAGATGAAAACCTCACACAACATCAATCTGGGGAGTTTGTGAATCTGATAATGAGAAGGAGTCCCTGTAGTACCAACTGAGCCGAGAGCTGACCTCAGAAGCGAAGGTTAAACAGAGAAGGTCAAGGTTGAGTTAGGGTTCCCTCATTAATTAACTACCTGTGGGGGGGAAGGGGGGGAATGAAGGTGAGAGGCAGGTCAACACTCGCCTGCTCCGTACTAATATCTTTTAATTAAGAGGGAGTCTCCTGGAATTACTCAGAATAGAATAGAAAAGAAAATGGAATATAAAATTTGGGCCAAAGGACAAGCGCTGGGCCCTGTTGAGGTCAGTCAGAACTGAAATGGAAATTGAAAGTAGAAAGGTTTGAAAGGTGTAACAGGAGGAAAACCTTTTGCACTTTCACTATTTGTCAATTATTAGGAGGGGGTTGAATAAAGTAAGGTGGAAGAAAGAGAATGTGAACGGAGGTACAGTAAAAGGAATGAAAGGGGTTGCAGCTAAGGGGCCTAGGGGACGCTTCAAGGTGCCTTAAGTAATGCCTACAGTACGCCAAGTAAGGGGCACTGTTTGCACTATCCGCCACCACCAACCTCATGGAATGTAACTAGGCGATTGAGGTTTAGACTCTATAAGAAGAAAATTAAATTGAAAATAGATTATATAAATTTTTTATGAAAGATTTTTGCTTACGTGGAATGCAAAATTAGATGACTTATCAAAGCATTATCTATCCTAGTGATCCCCATCCTTAATTTCAGTCATAATATGTCCATTATGCAGCCTGAATTTCCTAGTCGACTTAAGGTTGCAAGAGTTACTCCTGTATATAAGTCTGGATTAGAAAGCATCATTGATAATTATAGGCCCATATCAGTTTTACCTGTGGCTTCAAAAATCTTTGAAAGGTTAACTCTAGACAGGATGAACAGCTTCATTGAAAAGTACTCTATTCTTAATAATTCTCAATATGGCTTCCGCAAGAATAGAAGTACTACACAGGCCATTATTAAATTTCTCTCTATTGCAACAAAGGCTTATCAAGAGAAGAGTTTCTGTGTCTGCTTTTTCCTTGACTTGAGAAAGGCATTTGACACTGTGTCACACAAAATACTTTTGGATAAACTACAGCATTATGGGTTTCGTGGCCAATTTCATCTATACCTAAGATCATACTTTGCTAACAGAAGGCAGTTTGTAAGCGTAAATGGTGTTGATTCTGATGTTAAAGTGATTACATGTGGTGTGCCTCAAGGGTCTATACTTGGTCCTCTTTGTTTTAATATATTTATAAATGACCTACCTAATGCAGTGCAGGCCGAAACAATTTTATTTGCGGATGATGCTGCTTTTCCTGTTGGTATCCCATTCATTCACCGAGCTTATGAATAAAGTTAGGAATTTGTTTAATGAACTTGAGGTATACTTAAAAGCAAATATGCTAACTCCTAATACTAGTAAGAGTAAGTTGATGTTTGTCCTGACCAGGTCTCCCCAAGAACTTCCCGCCCTATCTTTCGCTGGTGGCATTATTGAATGGGTAACGGACTTCAAATACCTAGGCTTGACTATCACTAATACCTTGACATATACAAAAACACATTAACAATGTCTCACTTAATGTCAGCCGTATAACTGGAGCAATTATTAGTACTCGTGATTTCGTGCCGACTGACATATTGCTTAAACTATATTATGCTCTAGTGCTCCCCTACTTGAATAACCACCTCTTAATATGGGGCTCGGCACCTGTTACTGTGCTTAAGAGATTGAAGGTACGTGTCAACAACTTGTTAAGAATAATTCTGGGAGTCAGGTATGAGGATGGAAGACCGGTGATGGGCACATCGGAACTATATACACGTTTGCAAATACTAAACATAAGTAGCCTGTATAAACTAAGCTTATTCAAGTTCTTGAGAAGACTGCTTATGGGTGAGCTGCCTTACTTTTATGATCTTTTGTTACGCCCCAACTTGAGTTCACATGAATATGCTACTAGGGGCCGTGGTTATCATACACCTATCATACGTACGGAGGTTGAAAGGAGATTCCTCCACTATCAGCTGATTGGGCTTAACAATGAACTTGACAGAAAGCTTTTAGAAGATTCCCTTTATGTTTCTCTGAGAAATTACAAAAGACTGTTACTTGCACAACAGTAGGTATTTTAAGTGGTGTTGAACTGTGCTTTTTAAAGACTCCTTTTAGTTACCCAGGTATTTTTTATTCCTTGGAACACAAGCTGGACGTGTGTGTTATTTTATTGGCATTTGTATGAATGCTTTTTGTGTTGCAAGCTGGACTTGCCTTCTTTTGTATTTTAATGTCTTACTTAGTATTATATCTTACTTAGTATTATAACCCTTTGTCAAAATAGGCTCGACCCATGTATTTTTATGTCTCTGTTTAGCTTGTAAGTCTGTATAACTTTTATGAAAAACCAGTAAACTTGCCTTATGTTATCGCCATATAAGCATTAAATTGCTTCGGCGAATTTTCTGTTTATACTATGAATTTGTAACAAATAAGGACAAACAAATATACTATACTATAATATACTATACTATACTTATAATATATTATTATTCTTATTATTATTATTATTATATTATTATTAATTATTCAGAAGATGAAGAACCCTATCCATATGGAACAAGAAGCCCACCACAGGAGCCACTGACTTGAAATTCAAGCTTCCAAAGAATATTAAGGTGTTCATTCGAAAGAAGAGACAGAAGGTAATAAGAAAGACAGAGAGAGACCACTTATTAGGATTCTAAGATTACGGAAGTCTCTTTAGTTCCTCTCTCTCTCTCTCTCTCTCTCTCTCTCTCTCTCTCTCTCATATGCTTTATAGCACCGTCTGAAGAAGGCGATTGGTTCCTGAGATGTCTTTCACGCGTTGCATGTTTGAGATATTCCTTTTAGTTGTTTTATAAATCGCGTTGCTTCCTGAGGTATTGTTATACCTTCGGGTCAAACGTGGAATGCATCCAAAGATACCAGATTCCTATTGTTTCCATTCCCAAAAGCTATGAATATTCCAGTGTGAATCCTGAATGCCTGAAGACTTTTTTAAAATCCTTTTATGATATCTCTGAGAGTTTGAGCCTTCATCAGACCTCACAAATAAGATGAAATGAAACTTGTAACAAACAATGGTTTCGTAACGAGAAGGAATTTTGGTAAAGAATGGCCGATATCCTTCACAAGAATAGATACGTAGCATGGTAAGACTGCTAAGAATATGCAATTTGCAGAAGACTTTGCAAAAGAACCATTAGACCGAGTCTGAACCAGAATTGCATAAAACTTTCAGAAAATATAATTTCACGCCATTATCTCACAACAGATGATATTTAATCCACACCAAAGAGGCTGCACAGCCAATAAACACTAATTAGCAAAAGAGCCAAGCACTTAACCGCTGATCTGAATCCTTCCGGGAGAGGAAAAAGGTCCACCACGAAGTTTTGGGGGAAGAAAGAATTCCTGACTTTCACGCAAAGCTGAGCATCCATCTCCCACCCGAGAGAATCAGGTATGATGCTGAACCTCAATAGAGCTCTCTCTCTCTCTCTCTCTCTCTCTCTCTCTCTCTCTCTCTCTCTCTCTCTCTTTCTGTGCCTCTGGTGTGACGGAGGCTTTAATGTTTGTAGACTTTGTACTTATTTGCTTACTTTTCATGATATTTGTTCTGTGTCCGACATTTGTGCTGGTGTCGATGTGGCATAATACACATTCAGTTCATGTACAAAGGGTAGAGTAGAGTCTGTGAAAAATCGTAAAATATGAGACAAGGAATATTCATAACGAAAAAGTTAAAAGTTGGTAAAATTTTGCCATAAAATATGATAATGGTATTTACCTGAAAGAAGCCAGGTATGTACACCTTGGTGGAAATCTCATCTTAGTTTGGAACTTGTACGTATAGTTCCTAGACTGTCAAGTCTTCACCTGACGTGTCCTTGGAACTGAAGAGGAAGGAATCACAGAGGATGTTCAAGTACTGAACTTCGGTAGGTTTTGTGTACTTTCCACTTACCAAAGCTATATACTATATATATCATTCATATAGATATAGTAATTAAAAGATGTTTTCTAAGTCTCTTTCAGTCTACAGAATTCTCAGTCAATGGACTTAAGTCAAGTTAAGCAACATTGGGGCTGGTCAGTCGTTGGATGGGTGACCGCTCTCCTTGGCGTTGATTCCTTGGGAAAGGATCTTTACCATAATTTCCTCAGTCTACTCAGCTGTAAATGAGTACCCATCCCTGATGGGGTAGGGTCCAGCTATGGGTTAAATAGCAAAACTCAGCAATGATGGAAAGAAATGAAGGAATAAACGACAACGACGTAAATGGAACCTCTGGCAACAGAGGAGCTTCGTCCGGCAACCAGGTATTCAACCCAATTGAAGGGGAAGACGGTCAGGTACTTGGAGGTCGTCATCCAGCAACTGATCACCACAACGACAGTAATCAACAGCCTGAGATTGGAGCTACAGAGTCAAAAAGGAAGAAATGGACAAGAGAAGAAAATAAGGAAATATGGAGATGCTACATCAGAAGCAACCCGACGGAGAGAGGATATAGAAGAAGATTGGTCAACATCTGGAATGAGAGGAATAACACCCCCCAAACAGAACAGAGGCTGGCAGACCAAGTAAGGAACATAAAGAAAAAGAACTGGCTCTCCCCAACAGAAAGAGAAGAACTGGAAAGGGAAATGTCACACGACAACGAATTACACGAAAACGAACTGAGAGACGATGCCACAGAAGACGACAGGGAGGATGAGGTATCAAACAACGACACACGAAGAAACACCGACGAAGTAACAAAGAGGACGGAATGGGTAGAAAAGATTAGACAATGGATGGAGCCAGATACAGAGAGAACAAAGATCCCCTACCATGAAAGCCAAACCAACACCCCAAGAAATTAAGGGAGAAAAACAAGTGAGGTCAATGAAATAATGGGCATAATACACACCACCAGTATCACAGAAACAAATAACTTGGTATATGCAGGAGCAAGATTAGTACCAGAACTGATGGGGATTCGAACACCAACACCACCAGCACAACCAACCCAACAGAAACCAAAACCGCAATCTCCTTGGAAAAGGCGCCTGGAAAAGCAAATCATGGTGATGAGATCTGACTTGAGTAAACTGAAAGAGATGGCAGAAAAAGGCTAAGAAGCAAGAAACAAGGGAGGAACTCAACGAGAAATACAAAGTACAAGAGAGGGGACTAAACAACACAATAGAAGATGTAAAACAGAGGCTTAAGGCCAAAGCACATAAGATCCAATGGTACATGAACAGGAATAAGGGATACCAACAGAACAAACTATTCGGAACCAACCAGAAAAGACTATACAGCCAACTAAGAGGGGAAGACAACCACCCAGAAATTCCTGAAGCCGAACCAAGTAAGAGACTCTGGGAAAACATATGGAGCAATCCGGTATCACACAACAAACATGCAACATGGCTCCAGGAAGTCAAGGAAGAAGAAACAGGGAGAATAAAACAAAGATTCACAGAGATCACGACAAACACAGTCAGACACCAACTAAAAAGAAAATGCCAAACTGGAAAGCCCCACGTCCCCAGATGAAGTCCATGGATACTGGCTCAAAAACTTCAAGGCCCTACACCCACGAATAGCAGAACAACTCCAGCATTGTATCTCAAATCACCATGCACCCAAATGGATGACCACAGGAAGAACATCCTTAGTACAAAAAGACAAGAGTAAGGGAAATATAGCCAGTAACTACAGGCCTATCACCTGCCTACCAATAATGTGGAAGTTACTAACAGGTATCATCAGTGAAAGGCTATACAACTACCTAGAGAGACAAAACACCATCCCACACCAACAGAAAGGCTGCAGAAGGAAGTGTAGGGGCACAAAAGACCAGCTCCTGATAGACAAAATGGTAATGAAGAACAGTAGGAGAAGAAAAACCAACCTAAGCATGGCATGGATAGACTATAAGAAAGCCTTCGACATGATACCACACACATGGCTAATAGAAAGCCTGAAAATATATGGGGCAGAGGAAAATAACCATCAGCTTCCTCAAAATACAATGCGCAACTGGAATACATACTTACAAGCTCTGGAATAAGACTAGCAGACGGTTAATATCAGGAGAGGGATCTTCCAGGGCGACTCACTGTCCCCACTACTCTTCGTAGTAGCCATGATTTCCATGACAAAAGTACTACAGAAAGGATGGTACCGGGTACCAACTCAAGAAAAAGAGGCAACAGAATCAACCATCTGATGTTCATGGACGACATCAAGCTGTATGGTAAGAGCATCAAGGAAATAGATTCCCTAATCCAGACTGTAAGGATTGCATCTGGGACATCAGGATGGAGTTTGGAATAGAAAAATGCGCCTTAGTCAACATACAAAAAAGGCAAAGTAACGAGAACTGAAGGGATAAAGCTACCAGATGGGAGCAACATTAACCACATAGATGAGACAGGATACAAATACCTGGGAATAATGGAAGGAGGGGATATAAAACACCAAGAGATGAAGGACATGATCAGGAAGGAATATATGCAGAGACTCAAGGCGATACTCAAGTCAAAACTCAACGCCGGAAATATGATAAGAGCCGGAAATATCATAAATATGGACAGACTATACATAACACGAAAGGAAGGAGGGAGGGGACTACTAAGCATAGAGGACTGCGTCAACATCGAGAACAGAGCACTGGGGCAATATCTGAAAACCAGTGACGACGAGTGGCTCAAGAATGCATGGGAAGAAGGACTAATAAAAGTAGACGAAGACCCACAAATATA
This sequence comes from Macrobrachium nipponense, assembly GCF_015104395.2. Taxonomy (NCBI): domain Eukaryota; kingdom Metazoa; phylum Arthropoda; class Malacostraca; order Decapoda; family Palaemonidae; genus Macrobrachium; species Macrobrachium nipponense. Next base: position 54,156,650 of record NC_061095.1, on the reverse strand, counting down.
CAGAGACAGGATAATGACAAACTGAACAGATGAATGGCACAACAAACCAATGCACGGACAAATCAAGAGACAGGCTAAAGAACTAGCCATCGATGACACGTGGCAATGGCTACAGAGGGGAGAGGTCAAGAAGGAAACTGAAGGAATGATAAAAGCGGCACAAGATCAGGCCCTAAGAACCAGATATGTTCAAAGAACGATAGATGGAAATAACATCTCTCCATATATAGGAAGTGTATTATGAAAAATGAAACCATAAAACACATAGCAAGCGAATGTCCGGCACTTGCACAGAACCAGTACAAAAAGAGGCATGATTCAGTGGAAAAAGCCCTCCACTGGAGCCTGTGCAAGAAACATCAGCTACCTTGCAGTAATAAGTGATACGAACACCAACCTGAGGGAGTGATAGAAAACGATCAGGCAAAGATCCTCTGGGACTTTGGTATCAAAACAGATAAGGTGATACGTGCAAACAGACGTGACGTTGATTGAGAAAATCAACAATACCATGGGACGCCAGAGTTGAAGAGGAAGAAAAGGAAAAAATGGATAAGTATCAAGACCTGAAAATAGAAATAAGAAAGATATGGGATATGCCAGTGGAAATTGTACCCATAATCATGGGAATACTAGGCACGATCCCAAGATCCCTGAAAAGGAATCTCGAAAAACTAGAGGCTGAAGTAGCTCCAGGACTCATGCAGAAGAGTGTGATCCTAGAAACGCCGTGCATAGGAAGAAAAGTGATGGACTCCTACGGATGCAAGATGCAACCCGGAACGCCACACTTTGAATACCACCCAGTCGAATTGGAGGACTGTGATAGACCAAAAAAAGAAAATAATAATACTAATAAAATTCGAGAAAAAAATAATAACCGAGTTGCAATGCTACGGGCGTAGCGAAGAAAAAGAACAAAAAATATATTGTCAAAATAAAAAAGCAGTAAGAGATATAGCCAACGACAGAGAAGCAGAATTGTAAATAATCCGGTAGGATATATATCAGAAAAGCACAAAATTGACGGCTATGCCATTAAACGAAGCGAAAGCAGATCCCTTCTGTGAAACTGAACGTCCATAAAAAGATTCTTATTTCGGACAATAATCCACAAACATCAACAAGAGAATGTACATAATTTGAACACACTATAAAGATTAAAATAAAAGTGAAGAAAAAACACAACTTGGACGTTTTATTTCAGTCCCAGAATGAGGTCAGTCTTATTACAAACTGCTTAATGATCTCTCCAAGGAAGCAAGACTTTTTCTAGTTTGATTCGTGCAACATTCGACCAAATCTTCACACTTCTTTTGGAGGAAATTTGAAAGATTCTTTAAGAAAGTCGGATTCAGCTCTTTACATTAAACCGAGTAATGTTTCAGTATATCTTGCCTCTTCATATTTCCTTTTTTCAGTCAACAAAAAAAATATCAGTTAGATAAGTTTAATTAACATTTTGATCATCAATGCTCTATCAATGTCGCCGAGCTGGTATGAATCTAACCGTTTAAATCACGCACCATTTATAACTGCAAGGAAAAAAAAAAAAAGTTTCGATAAAATTGCTGCTTCGGTCAAACGATTCAGTATAAACCAGCTTCCTTTTACATAACTGGAGACGCCAGCCTCTCAACTTAGACCCTTCAACAATATTCCATTAAATAAAGATACAAATAAAATAAAAATAAAATATTCCTTAAATCCATGACTACATTTCATCTAGTATCCCAGCGTTCTGATGCAGAGATGAAAAAATAAAACAATTATCTTGCGGGGTGAAATTATCTTAGGTCACGAAAAACATCAAAACCTAAAAAATAAACTTGTTTGTTTGGGGGAAGAGTAAAGATTTCATAATTACGCTGCAGAATTTTTCCACGAAGAGGAAAAGGAAAATGTGGACGAGTACGTAAAAGAAAATGATTGTTCTATTCCAAGACTACGAGAATCTTCGGGAAAAGACTTAGCATCAAATATTTATTTATTATTATTATTATTATTATTATTATTATTATTATTATTTATTATTTTATTATTACTGTAATGTGTATATCTATGTCAACGTACGTGGAATATCTTAAATTAAGGAAGGGTAAGGTTATGATACAGGAAACCACAACCTATATCTTACCATTGATAGATAATGAGATCTACTACAGACTTTGTGATTCCGAAAACGATTCTTTAGGTTAATGAAATAAAATAATCATTCCAGAGTTTTGGTCTTTTATATAAAATTATCATAATAGTTTTTGAGACCAATGTCATTTGCTATCATTGTAAGTCAAATTGATTCGAAACTGATCTGAAGAAAACTGTTTTGCAAATCATGATTGTGATTCATTTTTTCGTGACCTAATTTGTACTTTAATTATTCCTCTCTCTCTCTCTCTCTCTCTCTCTCTCTCTCTCTCTCTCTCTCTCTCTCTCTCTCTCTTACAACTTGTAAATAAATTTGATGCTTTTCATCCCGCCTGATATGAAGCATTAACTTCGGTAATGGATTCAAAATCCTTCCAGCTGATTTTCCCAGAAAATAACTTATTTCATTTTCACAGATACTTTCCTTCAATGTGTCGTGACTAGCATGCATGTGGATATAACCTCAAGCAAGATTACCAACACACAGACAAATGAATGCGTTGGGTCAATTGTCTATTTCTGCACTGTGTAAATTATGCCTGATTTTACAAATGAAATGAATGACTGACAAAAAAAAATGTTTTCAAGAGTTACTTAAAAAAAGAGTTTGCAAAAAAAAACCGACCTTCAATAAATAAAGCTCGCAATAAAAAGTAAATATTTGACTATAGAGCCGGATATTCATGTCAAAATACGCATTTAAAATGAGACATAGGAGACTGAATTATATCTAAATAACTGCTCTTGAAAAATGAAAATGTAGTCATGACAGGTAATCCTGGTAATAATGATTATGTTGGGGTCAGATGTTAGTTATCTGCAGAACAAAATGAATGCTCTAGCACCTCATCAAGAAACTATCTTTGAATGTTTAATGTAGTGTAAATTGCGGTTTATTATTATAGATGAATGAAAAGATGGATAACGAATAGCTCAATATTGCAAGAAAGAGTTATTTATTTGCAATAAATAAATATTTTGTAAAAGAACACTGTTATGTTTGTAATGATATTACTAAACAATGAATACAAAATTAAATCCAGTAACTTTTTCATAATTATTATAATGATTATAGGTAAGAGAAACAGTGAAACCGGGCCACAAACAAACAAAACTACAAATTTAGGAATACTGAAGATTTTGAAAGGATAAATTTACAGAATAGAGAGAAATTCACAGAGGAAATAGGCAGATCCTCCCCCCAACAAGATACTGAACAATAAAGTACTTAAAAAATTAACACTAAACAGGAACACCTTCCAAAACATAAAAGAATAATGCATTAACGCTCACCAAAACCGAGACGATGCAGGAGATCTGAAAAATTGTAAGATTATAATTAATAATATTGTAATAAACTTTGATTAGTGTTATTAATATAGGTCACTGGTCACTGTGTCTGCACTGAAACTTATTCTCTCTCTCTCTCTCTCTCTCTCTCTCTCTCTCTCTCATCCATAAGCAAATAAATTCACTGCACTTCAGAACGAGACTGACTTTGATTAATTACGAGTCTTTATCAGGCGCTTGCAAATTAAAAGTGAAAAAGTCACAACAATTTCATAAATCATTTACTCAAGTTTATGCGAACAACAATTCTCAATTCATATTAAATTCTGGATTTCAATTTGTCTAGGAGGTTTTCCTTCAATGTTCCTGAGGGTACAAAACGTGAAGCGAGAGAGAGAGAGAGAGAGAGAGAGAGAGAGAGAGAGAGAGAGAGAGAGAGAGAGGAGAGAGAGAGAATGTTTCAATCTAATAACCAGCAGTCAGAGGCTTCTGGATTTCAATAATGACAACTGATGTCTCAGAATATGAATCTTCATGGACACCATTTATCATATTCAAGTGATACAATTATTCCAGATAGCGCCATTTAAGACCTGTGAAATTCCCCAAAAATATATTTATATCGAGAAGTGGAGAAATCTTTACTGGATGAATAATGAAAAAAATTATTTCATTTGAGTAAAGAATGTCGCGAATTGAATTCATGTGTAACTCATTTCCTGTCACTGTTAGATTACATTTATGATTAAGAGTCTTCTTAAATACAAAGTGAATGAGACAAACACTTCAATAGGTAATCAGGCACATTCTGTATGATTTTGGGAACTGTTGAAGAAACACGTTCCTGACATCATAAGACGACGAAAGAATAAATGGATATTATAAACTTTTATTTTTGCCTAATAACTAAATTATTTCGTGTCAAGCAGCTTTTTAAAATAGATATATTTACACGATGTCCAATCATCCTTTATTTTATTCATGTTCTAAACAATTCAAATTCTTTATATTATTTATTCCGTATCAAGGACAAATATCTTTCGATACTCAGCCAATGGAACTCCCTTCCTGCCTCGGGAATTTAATTAACTGGAGACTTATTTTAAACACCAGTCCATTTCAAGACTGACTCAAAATAGACCAACCCAATCACCGATCAGATGAATTGCAACGTCGTCCGCAGAATATTCAGCATTTATATATTTTTCCTTCCCCCCTCGTTATCAGTCTATCTCCATTCCATTCTATTTCCACTGCGTCACGACCATTCCATTGCGTCTTAGCATCCAATTCTCTTTCTTCCCTTTCCCTTTCTTGCCCTCCGACTGGTCTTGACACTGTGTGTGTGTGTGTGTGTGTGTGTATCCTGATGTCTCTGTTTCTGGTGTCTCTTGCTTACTTGGGTGTCTCTTGTTTCCTGATGTCTATTGTTTCAGGTGTCTCTTGTTTCTCTGTCTCTGTTTCCTGGTGTCTTTTGTTTCTCTGTATCTCTGTTTCCCGGTGTCTCTTGTTTCTCTCTGCCTCTGTGTCCCGGTGTCTCTTGTATCTCTGTGTTTCCTGGTGTCTCTTGTTTCTCTGTGTCTCTGTTTCCTAGCCTATTGTTCCTGTTTTCTGGTGTCTCTTTTTTCCTGGTGTCGCGAAAGACCAGTGATTTCCAGAGGCTCCTCCAGGGAGGAAAAGATGGACCTCCAGTCTCCTTCCTCCGGTTTATTGTACTCTGCGTCTCTGCCCTGAGGTCAGAATCTGAGTGGATAATTTGCATTTCTAACAGGATTCTACTTGAAACCTAAATTTGTTATTAAATTAATAACAAATATCTAGTGTGAAAGTTTGCGCATCCCGATGCCAAAAGTTTGTTGATGGTAAAGTTTTGTATGTTCGAAATCATTCCGGATATACAATAATTAGGTTAAGCGTCCAGATTAAATGCCTCTTCTTCTGTAGAACCTATTTCGATATGACTGCATTAAATTGAGATGATTTTAATACACGATTCGACTTTCTTTGAATATTTCCACTACTTGAAACTTTTTCTTTTTACGATACTTTCACGGGAGCTCTTGTGGCAAGAGAGACATTAGCTTTGGATGGAGAGATCGACTGCGCCCCTCATAAAAAGGCCTCGAAATTCATGAGGTGTCATTTCGGGAGGGACGGCCCAGGTTCACGACATAAACTGACTGACAGACAGACAGACAAAGAGGGTGAGATATCATCAACAGCCTTATTTCAGCGTACCAATTAGTGCTGATGAAATGTTGCCTCTACAAACAATTTCCGATTAATGCCAATTACCGTGAAATTACTACTAACAGTTATAACAGTTCTAGGGGAATTGCCTCAGTAGCATTCTTCCCCTCTTCCTGTGTAATTACAGATGGTTGAGAGAGAGAGAGAGAGAGAGAGAGAGAGAGAGAGAGAGAGAGAGAGAGAGAGAGAGAGAGAGAGAGAGTTATATCTTTAGAAGCTAAGATGTGGTAACACCAAAAACTAAATAAAATTCACCATAATGTCTTCAAAAGAATTTAATATTTAGTGAATATATCTGAAAGAAGATGAATTAGTTCCTTGATTATTAAATACTTGTCATCTTTATATTCATATTAATTATCACTATCCATTAGTTCATACACCCCTAATTAGGAATGTCTTGAATGCTTCTAAAATTCCTCTCGAAGAGAGAGAGAGAGAGAGAGAGAGAGAGAGAGAGAGAGAGAGAGAGAGAGAGAGAGAGAGAGAGAGAATTAATGCATTTTATGCCAGGGGAATTCCAGAGCCCATTTTGTCTGAGAACATGGTCCCAAACAAAATAGGTTTCACCTTTTCTGCAAATGGCCTAATTCTGCCTTTGTCTCTCAGATAGTATATCTCCTTTGGAAAGAGAAATTCTACACTCGGATGAAAACTATGAAATAATGGAATATTGTTGGTCAAGGATTCAATTTCGTCTCTCTCACTCTCTCAAAGAATTTTGATGATATTTTCCTGAAGTCAAGAGGCTTTGAATAATTTAATCAAAGCGACAAACGTATCGGTGTGATTATCTGCCAAGTCAGAAAATCACGGATATTATATCACAAGAGTTGAAGGAACAAGGTACCAAAATACGCAAGTATTGTTTCAAATTATTTAAACAATATTGGAAGTAAAAAACTAAATTTTCATTTCATAAAAAGCAGATATAGGATGAAGATATGGATTTATAAACATCTATAAAATTTTCATTATACACAAGTTTCCCCTCATTCGCTGGAGGTTTAGAGAAAATGGGAAATATATTGACAGTTAGCTTTCATTCCACGATAGGTTTTCTAGTCAGAATGTTACTTAATTCATTGCAAATTCCTGATCTATGGGAAAGCTATGTATAACTTCTATACATGGAAAAACAAGGCGAATTGGGACTGGTTTAATGATTGACATTATTATTATTGTTGTTATCATTATTATAGTATTATTGAAAAGGGAAGAATATTGACAATGCGGTTAAAGGCAAAAATGCAATTAAATCTAAAATAATCAAACTTTATAAATATAGAATTCAAAATATTGTTTTCTGAATATAAATAGAAAACGATTTTCAAAATTTTCACTGTACTGCTGGTTGGCTTTATGCCAGCACGGATTCTTTTCCTATGGGAGCCCGTGGGATATAGCAACATGCTGAAGGGGGTTAAGATGCCTGTTGTGGACCCCTGGACCAACCAAGAGACGAAATTAAGGCATAGATGTATATTGTACTTTGATAAAAGACTTAAATACAGAATATTAATAGAAGGTACAGAGGTCACGTCAGTAATAACATGGATATAGTATTAGAGAGGAATAAACGAAATAAAAATAAATGAAAGGAATATGGATACGTCGATAACAGAGGAAGAGGAAGAAGAAGAGAATGTGAGGGAAAGAGAATTCGATGCAAAAATGGGGATGCGATAATCAAGAGAGAATGAGATGAAGGGAAGACTGATAAATGTTGTGAAATGGATATTGGATTATCTGGTGATATAGGTAACCGATGGTACGCTGAAATATTATGGTGCTTATATATACATATAAAATATATATATATATATATATATATATATATATATATATATATATATTTATAATATGTATGTATGTATACATATGTATCCAATACGCAATGTAAATGATATATACATATGATATATATATATATATATATATATATATATATGTGTGTGTGTGTGTGTGTGTGTGTGTGTGTGTGTGTGTGTGTGTGTGTGTGTGTGTATGTATGTATGTATATATGTATCCAATACGTAATGTAAATGATACTTTGTGTTGACTGAACATAAAAGATTTATCTTAATTATTTGGGATAACATCACAGACCCGCAAACAAAAAGAATATTACCTTCCACTTGAGGTTCGAAATGATCACCCCCACACAGGCAAACCCTATTATTTGAGAGAACATACAGAGCAGAAGTGATGGAATTTGCATAAGGAACAATCATGTAAAACTCACCCTGACCTTTACTCACAATTTCTCAACCAAATCCTGCAACGTTGAATCTTATCTTTACGCGACCGACATTGGAAGCTTAATTCAACACTGAACCGTAAATATAATCGAATCAGTGACATAAGCATGCGATGTAAAATATAAATAAAACTAGAAAACTAAAAATCAAGTTTAAAATCCACCATTTTGGCACAACTTGAATTCTCAAGGCGGTGGAGGAGCTATGCAAATTACATGAGTTACCCAAAGTTATGCACCCCTGAGGTGGGCCCACATCAGGTTTTATGTAAGACCTCCTGAGAGTGTGGCCTGAAAATAGAAATAAATATTAAATGAATAGTTGGAGGCTCTTTTACGCTCACGGTTAAACAGAGGGTTTACTCAGTAGAACGAAAATGGCTAGAAAAAAAAGAGCCCGTGCTGGCATAAAGCCAAGCAACTGTACAGCGAATTTTGTAACACGATTTCTAAGAATATTCACAAGAAGATAAAGATAAATTAGATTAAGGTAAAAAGAAACATTCACCTTCACATATCAAGTAACAGACAGTTCCAAAAACATTTCTGATACCGTGTTACCCATCCTCATATATATATATATATATATATATATATATATATATATATATATATATATATTATATATATATATATATATATATATATATATATATATATATATATAATCTCCATATCCTCAGTTTCACTTGCGTCCTCATTAGGGATAAAAACACAAGGTATCCCAACCATTATACCACTGACACCCGCATGGACCGAAATCTTGTGTCTTCTACATGCAGGATGGCTCAGCAAAAGTCTGTTGCCCAACGCAACCACTTTTATAACCAAAAATGGTTCTTTTAACACTCAATCACCCAGAGTAAACCGTATTCTAACACAACCCAGGGTGTTTAATCTATGGGCTTGCACATCACACACCGTCTCCGTTGAGGGTTTCAAAGATTAATAGGAGACCATGGATTGATACAAATTATGATCCATTAAACTTATATTAGCACCGCTGTCAATAAAGACCGGGATATCCACATCCTCCACTGTTCCATATACTATAGGCCTGGGCTCTGGGGCGTCCCCCACGAGACCACAATGGCATGTACAAATCATCTGTACTCATTTTGTTGATCAGCTTTCCAAAAATTTCGCCGATCCCTTTGCCCTCTTAAGTGATCTGCCTGGAAAGTTCTCGTATTATAACTCCCAGACTTTTTAGGTGTAGGTCTCGCGTCTTTCCGTATCTGAGACGGACAAGCTTGCCAATAGTGATCCACACTCTTACACATACCACAATATTTGACTCTACACACTTTCTTTGTGTGCCCTGGCTTTTTATAATTGTAACAACGCAACTGCTGTTGCCTTTGATCGATCGATCCTCTATTATGTTCTACTTTTGCATACAAACGGGGAGAAGGAAATACTGTGTCTCTTTGCACCGTATTTCTCGGACCGGTCCCAATAATTATTCCAATATTATTCCTGGACCTTTTTGTATTAAGTACGTAATTGATCTCGGTGGTCGTTTTAAGTAATATTCAACTTCCACACTTCACTTCCATGAAGATGAATTGGATAAACTGTGTGTGTGTGTGTGTGTGTGTGTGTGTGTGTGTGTGTGTGTGTGTGTGTGTGTGTGTGTGTATGTATAGTTTATCCAATTCATGTTCATGGAAGTGAAGTGTGGAAGTTGAATATTACTTAAAACGACCACCGAGATCAATTACGTACTTAATACAAAACGGTCCAAGAATAATTATTGGAAGGATAATATCAAATTTATTTATTCATTTATGTAATAATTAATTTATAAAATATTCTAATTATAAAGTAAAACCGAACACTGGACTCTACAGAATTCTCTTACGAACTCCCTAGAGTGTCCTCTAGAAAATATACTCACTTGAAGAAAAGGAGAGAAAGATTCAGGCCTCGACGATATTATATATAACAGCTCCAAGACACCGACGCCCCCTCCCCCGCCCCAGTCACCCCTCATCCTTAAGGCTACAGCTCTTGTCGGTTGGTGTAACGAAGATATTTTTCTCCTCAACTTTTTTGTTTTGTTTTATGGAAACTTTCCCCTGAGAGGATTTTGTTCTGGAGCATCAGGACTCTATTGTTTCTGGAAGAGGAAATCGAGTTCTATCAAATCTTCAGTTAAAGAAATAAAGGAAATAAGGCTCAGTTTTATCATTATTGTCATAATAATTTTTATTTTTATATTTTAGTCAGACGGTATATTATTCATTTCAGCAAAAGGGAAGTTTCATCGGTCTTCCTCAGAAATGGAAGGAATAAGAGTCAGGATTTACTTCTCATTATTATTTGGAATCTTTTGAGGAGGAACTTTTATCTAAACCTTCTCCTTCATATACACGGGGGGAGTTGATGATAGGAGTAGTTAGGGGGAGTGAATAAGAGTTTGGGAGTAATTGGGGGAGTGGATGGGAGTAGTTGCTGGGAGTGTATGGGAGTAGTTGGGAGAGTGAATGGGAGTAGTTGGGAGAGTGAATGGGAGTAGTTTGGGAGTAGATGGTGTAGTAGTTGCTGGAAGTAGATTGGGAGTAGTTTGTTGTTGGTTGTGTATGAGAATAGTTATAGGGAGTGGATACAGTATGGGAGTAGTTGCTGGAAGTAGATTGGAGTAGTTGTTGGTTGTGTATGAGAATAGTTATAGGGAGTGGATACTAGTATGGGAGTAATTGGGGAGTGAATGGGAGTAGTTGGGAAGTAGATAGGAGAAGTTGAGAAGTAAATGGGAATAGTTGTTGGGAGGCTATGGGAGTGGTGATGGGAGTGGATAGGAGTATGGGAGTAATGGGGGGAGTGAATAGGAGTAGTTGGGAGAGTGCATGGGAGTAGTTAGGGATTAGATGGGAGTATTTGGGGAGTAGATGGAAGTAGTTGCGGGAGTAAATGGGAGTAGCTGGGAGTAGATTGGGGTAGTTGTGGGAGTGTGTGGGAGTAGTTTTGGGAAGTTTTGGGGAATGGGGAATGGTAATAGTTGTGGGGAGTAGATGGGAGTATGGGAGTAGTTGGATGAGTGGAAGGGAGTAGTTGAGGGAGTAGATAGCAGTAGTGGGAGGAGTGAATGGGAGTAGTTGTGGGGAGTGGATGGGAATAGTTAAGGATAGTGGAAGGGAGTGGTGGGGGGAGTGGAAGGGAGTGTTGGGAAAAATATAAGTATCGTTATCCTCACAACCTATATATCAAGTTACAAGATTTCGTGCAGTCAATCCAAAAGACCGAAATATTTGTGTTATTTCTCTTCTGGAAACATCTGTGACAGGAGATGTCTCCTGGAAGTAATAAAAGAAATGATAATCCGAAAAGCCGGATTAAGGATTTTGAAAATCAAAATTGATATATGTATTTTTTTCATTAGGTATTTCTTAGACTGTACAAACCAACATTTACGTATATTATATATAATATATAAGTGTGTGTGTGTTTGCATAGCAAGAACCATCATTGAAGGTTCTCGAAACTCGTGAAATTATTCTTACAAAATATTAGACAATCCATCATTGTCAAGGGAAAGGATTCCTAGGATGGACGAGAAATACACGAAACTTAAAACAAGAACAACTAATCCCCAAAGAAAGGACGTAAATCCTAAGTAATCCCTGAAAATGATAAATTAGCTTTTTATCTATAATACTTTAATTATTATTTCTATCACCAGTGTCTCCAGCCATCATTAATAACAAAAGGTTCTAAAGATTTTCGTCCCTAAAGGAATTTAAATTCGTAAAACACAAACACACAAATACACACAAAATGTAAATACCGCACAGTATTACGACCTATAGCTGCCACAAGTTGTAACAATTCATCTACATTGGGTTGGATGAGTTCGTAGGTCCACGCCAGATTTCCTATTACTCTTCAACCTAATCTCAGGGCGAGATCGAGATAAAGCCAACTTCACCTAAACCACCAAAGCGAGAACCGAGTGAAAGTGCAGCCGTTGGCGTCGGGTCTTGTGAAATAGGAGCGAGAAATTCAAGAGAGGACTGATTCAAGGTGTTAGATATACGGGCCCGGTTGGAAAGCCATTGCCCGATAAAATCCCCAGAAACACAGTTGTAGCTTCTTGCGTGAGAAGTTTATGGCGGCTTCTATTGTGACTGAGTTTACGGTTGTGTTGTTGTATAACTGTCCTGGGGAATGTGGTGGGGCTCAGCCTTCATTCATTAAGGAAAAAAGAGGAAGTTGGTTAGAGTTTGTATAAACAACAAGAATAAAACAAGTGAAAAATGCAATTAAGTTTTCTGTACAGCGTATAATAATGTATGAAAACTCTCAGCCACGCCCCATAAAACTTTCAGACGGCCGTGCTGGCCTGCGTTGCTGCGTCGCCAGACGCACGATCATAGGTAAATTTAATCATAAATAAAATAAAACCTACTGAGGCTAGAGGGCTGCAGTTTGGTAAGGGTGATGATGGAAGGTGGATGATCAACAGGCAAGTAGCCATCTCCGTAGTTTTCTTTTACAGAAAGTTACAAAAGAAAAAAAAAAAAAGGGGGGGGGGGGGGAGAAAATGTAATGTTAGAGGATGATTGACTCAGAATCCACAATAAAAAAAAAAAATGTGAATAAGTTTAATCCAAAAGGACTATTGACAGCCAGATCAGCGAAAATAACACCGTGAGCAGAGGATAAAACATTTCATGAATCGTGGTTGAAAACCTGGCGTGAAAACTAAACTGGCAAAATACAGAAAAGATTCTCATACGTGAATCACCTCAAGTCAAATTTCATAGTTTTTAAAAGTACGTAGTAAATGGCAACTTGATAAAGAGGGGTGATATAAGTACGAGTGTTTCTACAAAGATAGAAGGTTCAATTCTGTCTTTGATTGTCTTACTAAGTAGCTCAGCTGTTACGACTCAATATAAGTTCTCCGCTTAATTAAGGGTTCTGGGAAATATTTCAAATTCGGACAGGTATGGGAGTAAAATTTATTATATATATTATATATATATATATATATATATATATATATATAATATATATATATATATATATATATATATAATACGTGTGTATTTGCGTTTGTTTGTAGGAGAGTGTTTCCAGCTGTGTTTATGTCAACAAGAGCCTTCAGAATATCAGAAATCATGCTTTGAATGTTTTCCCCAGTGTCACTTGTTCAACAATCTTGTCAAGTTTTATAGGGAATATTCCTTTTAAATACCTTCCACTCTCTCCCTCTCTCTCTCTCGCTCTCTCTCTCTCTCTCTCTCTCTCTCTCTCTCTCATAGTTTGAAACATTAGGCCATTCCAGGGCGACTGGTGGAGGAAATAAGGAAAGAAGTGACCTCCATCTATTGAGTGAATGACTACCCTCACCAAGTTATACTGGAAGGAAATGAAGGCTCCATCACTCTTCCCCCTACAAAGAGTCAAACACCACCACATTGCCAAGTTAAGGAACCCGGATGTGGGATCGCGAAATGGTCGTCTTTCCCATGGACGACTGTATTGAATTTTCATTTTGCCTTTTATTAAATTTCAGCAACAATTTCATTACACCAGAAAGTAAATATTTGTGCGAATGAATTTATATTATCAAGAACAAAATAATATTTATAAAGGTAGTAAAAGCATTAAAGTTAAAAGTGAACCAGTTGAAAATATTGATAGAAAACAATGCTATGGTGACAATGAAAGATAATTTAATATAAATATTGAAAAATTAACACTGATAATAACTGGGCTTTTCTCAACAATGACATATTTATAATATGTAATGATGATCATATAATTGAAAGGAACCAACAAAACTTGAAAATACTGAAAGAAACACAATGCCATAGTGACAATGAAGATGATAAATAGAAATAGAAATATTGTTAAAACTGACGTTGGTAATAATTTCCGATATACAGTAATAACCATAAGTGAAAGGGAACAAATAAAAACAAACTGATAAACAATAATTGAAATACAACAAAAATGAGAGACGCTGTTGATTATCCTTGAAAGTTCTCAGAGGGAATATAGACAGCCTGGAAGAAGTTATATGGGTTGTGGACGCCCCTCCGGTATACAACAACACAGCATTTTATTTCTAAAAAAGCCATATTCATAAACCAGGAATGTTCAGTTCCATATTGTGTGAACAAATAAAGCAGGTATTAGACAATATTAGGAAATTTGATCGTTTTTAATGAAAATTCCCCGGGCCAGAGTTAACCCAACGAACGAACGAGAAAGACCTGGTAGTGAAACTTGAAGGTTCTCAGTCCGTAACCCAGAGAATATGATTACTATTAGTTATATTATTACCAGAAAACATACCTTCCCTTACACTAGTATCTCAGCCAGTAACGCTTTACTGCAAACTGTGCAAGTTGAACGAATCCAGATCTTTGAACGCGAGAAAAATGGTTCCCTCATGTGTGAAAGGTCGCTCAGGAATGTGTGTGTGCTGAGAGGAGAGAGAGAGAGAGAGAAGAGAGAGAGAGAGAGAGGAGAGAGAGAGAGAGACCATTGCACGCTTGATTGGATTCTCTGTCATTTGCTTTAGCTCTGCTTTTCTGCTTTATTTTTTGTTTTTTTTGTTTGTTCATTTCTTCAACTTTATCCTACTCCCTCTCCAAGCTATTCGCCTGGTAACTTCTGTTTTATAAATAATATATATATATATATATATATATATATATATATATATATATATATATATTATATATATATATTGTGTTTGAGCGTGCGTCTCACAGGTGCTTAAAAAATTATTTCAGTGATCATATATTCTCAAAGCAAAGAGAAACCAGGTGCCTTCATTGCAATAAGACGCGTCCAAAGGAAGTGTAATATCTGTGGCTCATGATACTGGAGAGAGGAGAGGGAGAGAGAGAGAGAGAGGAGAGAGAGAGAGCACAGAGAGAGAGAGAGGAGAGAGAAAGGTGACATTTCATAGACGGAGGCCTTTCAAGGGTTCTTCAACAGAACTGGGCCTCAATAACAAAAAGTAGTCCACTGGGAGATGAAAGTCTTTATGTCACGTTACAAATAATTCTTTTATGTTGATTAAAATGAAAATGAATTATGACTGGATATCTGATAATGGTTCTGTTGCGTGGAAGAGGGGAGAGCTTTTTACTCGGAGATAATGGAAGATCGCTCATATCACGGGGGGAAAGGGGAAAAACATTAAAATAATGATATAAACAATTCGTAAGTACAACGATGCCACCTTTCCATCACCCACACCCTTTAACTCATCATTAATTTCACGCTTCCATATTCCAGCACGAAATACATCCGCCTTTTATCGACAAAAGAGCTCTATCAAATTTATCAAACGCTCTCACCAACATAAAAGATTCTGGTATGAAAAAAAGCAATACGTTCTGTTTTTTCATTTCCACATAGGGACGTATAAACTCACTCATGAATCATCTCTTGTTTTTTATCACAGCTCTCATTCATTCTGATTGTTTTTTTTCTTTCAGTAATCTCTTATATTCATTCTATATATTTTCGCTAATTACGATCTGTTTAGTCTTGTTAAGAAGGTAGAATGTGAAATTATTCCATATAATACTTTCTTTTTTACTCACTATCCGTTCTGTGGTTGGGTGTTCTTCATACATCCGCATTCATAAGTTTAATACAGGCAAATTTACACACATGGACATTTTAGAATATCATGGCAACTGTAAAATAGGTAATATTTCCGTTCTCCTTAAAATGTAATATCAAGGACGTGGCAGGAGTGGAACAGACCATTTGTCAAGATCCGGTTTGCATAACTCACAACTTCTCTCTGCTCTCTCTCTCTCTCTCTCTATCTCTCTCTCTCTCTCTATCCCTTTTAGTTTTTCTGAAGCATGACGCACTTCTGAAATGCCTTTAAAATTTGTTACTATTAGCGAAAATCTCTCAATGTCAAATTCTGTGTTCTAAAGTACGGAAAAGGCGTTCAGCGCCATCCAGGCAGAGCTGCTCAGAAGAAATTTCATTTGGGAACAAACAAACATCGGTGTCTGTTCACTCGGCAGTCTGTTCCCTCCTGTCCTCGTGTGCCCATTTTGTGCAGATCCTTTTGGGTGAGAGAAAGCTTCTTCCTTTCTCTTAACAGAAAATAGGAGTCACAACTGCATTTCAATCTACTTCTATGATTGCAGAAACTGTTTACAAAGTCAAACAAGATAATATAGACCCAGCATCAAAAATTAGTCTGTTATATCCCTATGTTACTGTGATTTGGGATCATTTTCTATTATTAAACTATTGATGTGAAGTATGTATTTACGGACAAAAAACAATCAAGTGGAAAGTTTTAAGACCGAGATTAAGTTTTCAAAACACACTAGACTTAGTATTGTATACTCTCTAAATTAGGCCGGGTAGATGAAAACGTTGCTAGAAAACAACAAGGATGCGGCTCAGTTAAAGGGCACAACCTACCACTGCCTTCGAGGTAAAAGTACAGTGTTATGCTCACATTTTTTATTTGCGTCAACATTGCCAGACATGCATCGCAAGAAGTAACTTTTCTAATGAGAGAGGAGAGAGAGAGATGAGAGACGAGAGAGAGAGAGAGAGAGAGAGAGAGAGAGACGTGGCAATCTTCTTGTGTGAAGGATTGTGAAGAGTGTGATGAGAGAGAGTAAACATAAAAAAAACCAGGTAGGCGTCTCTCATGCAACAGGTAAGAAAAAAGAGTTCTCCATTTAAAAAGTTTTTTTTTTCATAAGAAGAGAGGGCCCAGTCAGGCAACCTTCGAAAAGAGGAAAATGGCGCTTTCTCCTTTAGGCAAAAGAGGGGAAAGAAAGTATGGCATCTCATTAAGCTGTTTTCCACCTCAGACCAAAGAAAACAGCACCGCCTGAATTTGAGGGTCGACGAAATTTTCCTCATGAAAAGGATTATCAGGACATTTGGACCCTGAATTCGTTCTCTGTATCAAGGATTGATAAAACTTCGTTCTTTTTTTTATCATGGTGGGGCATGAGGAGGCCATAAGGAGCTTTTTTTTTAATTGATAACACCCTTCAGGTAGTGACAGACACGCCCCTAGAAAGAGGCAGGTTAAAACAGATTCTGGAAATACAGAAGACCTTTGTATCTCAGATTAATCCAGCGAATAGAAACGAATAGAGAATTAGACCAAAGACCTATGAGGTCATTCAGCGCTGCAATAGAAATTGCGATTAGAAATATTTGAAAGGTGTTTACAGGAGGAAAAAATCAGCGCAAGCTATACTGTGAATCAACTATTAGGAGAGGGTTGAGGAAAGCAAAGGTCAAAGAAAGGGAATATGAACAGAGGTACAGTAAAAGGGAATGAAAGCGTTGTAGCTAGGGGCGAAGAGACGGTGCAAAGATCCTTAAAGTAAAAAAAAAACTTTTTTTTTTTTTTCCTACAGTGCCTTAGTCCAAGCTGAAAGGAATTGCACTCTCATTATATCTATGGAGTATTATATAGTATATGTATATGTATATATTATATATATATATATATATATATATATATATATATATATATGTAATAATACATTTTAGAATTACATATCTGTAAATAAAACCCATGACTGAGGTCATGGCGAATTAGGAGCGTCCTACGTGGACTAAATCAAATCTAGATCACGCTATGCAAGCTGCAGTAGCCTGGTTTAAAGTTTGTTTGAAAACATAATCATTTACATTTCTGTCAACTAGTATAACAACTTCCATGGGAAGCGGTTGACCTGTTTAACCTGCGCCGGAAACTTGTAACTTCCGAGCCGGCGGACTACGTATGATGTGAATCGCTGAGATAGCTGATGTAATCGCTATCAACGTGATGCTACTAGAAGTTAGTTCATTTCGTCTCGATCAAACGGAACGGTCTCTGACGAACTGTCTCTCTTGTTATGGAGTGCAGAAATAAAGTTGTTGTACTATTATCACTTATCCGTTGAATCACTCCTTACACTAAGAAGAACATTTACTAAGATACACATAAGAGAGAGAAAAGAAGGAACCAGTATGCTTACGAACAACAGTCGGTAAAGAAAAGACAAACAGTCTTTCGCAAAAGCGAAGTGACTAAGAATGTGGCAGCCTTTACGACAAGAACAAAATTAACAAGACCCCATATCAGCCGACCGACGAACTGCAATCACCAACTTCCAGCTATAAAGTCAATAATAAAACCGAGGAAACGGGATCTTCAATCAACGCAACATTTTATGAAGACGAAGATATGTCCTTCATCGAGAAGAATACAAGCATCAACATCGACGATTGAGTGAGTGTTTCACGTATCTCGAGAATCAACACCGGACGAGGAGCAGCATCGAAACATCAACAGAAAAGAAGAAAACACATAAAGGAAACAACGCGCGATCACTAGCAAGGACGCGAAGAGTAGGCCAAGAGGAAGCAACGCGAGGAGGGGGCTGTGACGTTCATCATCCTTTGGAATTCTTCATGCAACGCGAGGCAGAGAGGAGACCGTGACGTCATCACAACTTCCGAAGCGGGAGAGAGGAAAACCCGTGACGTCATCCCATGTCAACAATCCTTCATATAACCCAGAGCTAAGTAGAATCTTTTATCTATTCAGGTTTTTTTCAGTGAAGTGTTTGTTCATCAAGAGGCGATCGTCCAGTATTCGGGGGTGAGTTATATAGTCTTAATCTTCATTCATTACAGGAATCAACTCTTCAAACTACGAGTTCTCTCCGCAGACCTTTTTTTTCTTTTTTTTTTATCGTTGTTGCTAATTGTTTTTCTTGCAGGAAATTCTCCGTATAAATATCTTTATCAAATTATCTGTACTTATGTTATCTTTTTTAGGGGGGATTTTCCTATTTTATGCAACACATTTTTATTTTATATTGAATATGCGTTTGCGCAGTGGACGTTCGTATCTATATCAGTACTAGTGAAACAGTTAGGAATCGTATCAGTCGGAAAAAACACGCATACAAGAGGAACAAAACTATAAAACCAAAAATCCAGAAGTAAAATTAACTTGGGTCATGACACTAATTTTTTTTTTCCCTGTCAAGGTCCGGGCGGTAAAGGTATAAGTTTATGGGTTTCTTCGAGTTCTACGCGTAAACAAGCTCTATGGCTCAGCCTAGTGTTGTAGACGGGAGGCAGTAATTGCCGACGGGGGGCTAAATGAACATCAGGAAATCTTACGTAACTCCACGTGGTTACAAGATCCAATATCGCTGTGAAAGTTTTCATACACTTGGTATATTTAATCTGTATGGCAGTCATGTTGCCTGTAGCTTTCGTGCGGTATTTTGTTAAAAAGCTAACGCCTGACAGTATGGAACGAGATGTGTAAACTAAACAAATCAAAGAACACATGTCTAATGTACGACCTTGATCCCTTGCTTACTCAAGCTTTTGCAAAAATGAGGATAAGCACAACGAGTAGACGAAGTTAATAATAATCAAGCTGCAGGGATGGTTTGTTATAAAACTGTAAAACGACCAGGTCACATGATTTCAGACTTTCGGGATGCGTTTTGTTCATTCATAACAGTACCCCACAAAATCATATAATCGTTTGCTACACGGGGGGCGGAATCAACAGCCGAATCCTAAAAACACGCAAACAGTTGCCTATGAAAATAAAAAAGAAGGGTCCTCAGTACTATTAAAGAAACAAGCAAACGGAAATGCTGCTCAACAACAGAAACAAAACAAATCGTGGCTTCAGGTACCTCTGTTCCTGGGCCGTCTAGCCAGAACTTGCAAGGTCAAGCGAACTTTTCAAGGATGCTAAACAAAGCAAATACACGTGTTAGCTCCAAGGGGAAGGGGGAGAGGACGATGTTGGGTCATCCATATCAACATCTTTTGTATCAAATAATCAGTTTAATCATTTATCAGATCATTGTGAGGCAATCGAATTTCCTATGAAACAAAAACACGGCCGAATCCAAAAAAAAATCTGTGCAGGTCCCGTAGATTTTGCAACAAATTCAACGCAATTATAAAGTTCAAAGACGAGTTACGACCAACCTTACATGCAGTAAATTTGGACCATAAGTCATTTACTTTGTTTCTTTTGATTCTGGTAGTCCACGTAAATCCATGGATTTGAGGACTCATCATTTACTCTTTTTCAAACTTCACTATAGAGAAGTCCGGAGTAAGACTCTAGGGTATAGGAAATAATGAATCAAATGTGGTAAGAGTAACTAATGTTTCAGTACAAGGTCGGTTAAGTGCACGTTTTCCGATACCTTTATCGTTGTACAAAACATTAATATGTATCCCGCAGTAATTATCGGATACCCGTCTATGGGCACTCAAAATATTACTTAGCTCCTGCAAAACACGCGTGTAATATCAAAGGAAAATTCTATAAGTCTTCTAATACCCTAAAATCAGTTTTTAGATAATAAGGAGACAGACAGAGTAGTACATATGTCGAAGAACCAATCACTTGTCTCATAAACCAAGAAATAATCCATGCGACCCAACAGAATTTCGCTCGCCCAGTAATATCAGCTTGCACGCAAACTCTCGAGCCGAACGTAAACTTCGAACATATTAGTGCGTGTAAAGAAAACCTTTGCCGGGATCTGAAAATCGTTAATCCTTCCGGGGGACACTCTGAAAACACACGGATTATCGTCACACAAGCCATTTATACAGTCGGCTCACAAACAACAATGTAACTCGAAGTCAGTAATCATTTGAATACCACTTTAGTAATCCACAAAAATCAAACAATATCTGGGATGTGGAAGTTTATAAACATTCGCATTCTTACCGTAGCTGAGATCAATCACGCTCAATCAGTTGCGGATGAATCCCTTTTGCAATCTATAAAAAGTAAAATCAAGAAAAGGACATTCAAGAAGAAAAGAAATTAAGCAGAAATTTGGGGAATCTTTTAACTGAATATATGATGTTTTTTCCACTACGGATGGAACTTGAGAAAAAAACGGATGTCATCGAGCATCAAATAAGGCTAAAGGACAAACAGAAAGTAATCTATGTACCTTCGTACAGACTTCCTATGAAATTTCAGAATGAGATAACTGAGGAAGTAGTAAAATGCTAAAGGAAGGAGTCATTAGAAATCAAACAGCCCTTATAATTTTCGTTAATACTAGTACCGAAAAAAAAGATTCGACTTGGCGGATATGCGTCGATTTTCGTCGCTTAAATGAGGAAACACACCCTGACATTCCCAGTGCCATGTACTGACGATATTCTATCTCTACTAGGTCAGAACAAATATTTTACCAGCTTGGACTACTAAAAAGGGCTTCCATCAGATTCCGTTGGAAGAAGAGAGTATCCCATACACTGCCTTCAGCACAGCCAGGGGACATATTAATTTTGCGTATGCCTTTTGGTTTACGTTGTGCTCCTATAACTTTTTACTAGAATGATAAACATTGTGGTTTGGAGACTTGTTAGGAGATATCCTAACATGCCTATATGGACGACCTAGTAATCTTTTCTATACCTTAGAAGAACATCTACGTAAATTAGAGTTAGTGCTAAAAAGACTAAGGCAGCAATAAACTAAGAGTAAAGATAAGTAAGTGTGATTTTTTAAAACAGAACAAGTCTATTTAGGTTTCACCGGTGTCTAATCAAGGTCTTAAAGTAGTCCATGATAAGGTATCGGTATCCCGTAACTTCCCGATACCTACAAAGTCAAGGGGAATACAGGCAATTTTTTAGGGTTTTTTTGTAGCGGGTATTACAGGAGGCGGTTCATTAGGAACTACTCCTCATAGCCGCTCCCCTAACCGACTTATAAAAAAGGGCGTAGATTTTCCAATATGGGTCTGAAAATCATCAACAGGCGTTCAATAAATTGAAAAGATGAACTGTGTAGTCTCCTATCTTTGAAATTTCTGACTTCGTAAGGAAATTCTTTATAGCAAACAGACGCCTCAGACCTAGGAGTAGGTGGGGTATTGCTTCAGCAATATGATAAACAGTTTTTCCCTATATCTTTTTATTCACGTAAACTGAGACCTTCCGAAAGTAAATATGCAGAATAGAAAGGAGGGGCTCGCTATTGTTAATTCACTCGTGCATTTTAAATTTATAATATACGGTTATCCCGTCAAGGTTTTCACTGATCATAAAGCCCTAACCCGACTCTTTAAGGTTTTAGTCACAGCCCATAAGCGAACTCGGGTGGAATGATCATCCAAGATTTTTGCACGAGGATCAGGATATTTACCTGGGAAAGCAAATATCATTGCTGACGCATTATCACGCAACCCCCTCTTCATCTTGTACCGAGCCATTAGCTGAATTAATAGATATCTCAAACCTCCACGCCTATTGTTAAAAACTATATCTGAAACAGGAAGATCTGGGCTGGGTTGCTGAATATTACAGACGGAACAAAGAAAAGATCAACAAATAGAAAAAAATCATAATTGCGTTAAACGGAAATCCGAAGGAAAAGGAATATATAAAGTATAAGCAGCAGAATTTATATAATCAAAGATATATCCTGTGTAGACCGTGACGATGGGAAAACCCGCAAACACCACAGTTGAATAACACCCAGGTGGTGGTACCTATCTCACTCATACCCACGTCTTAAAAATGGTTTTGCATGAAAATCCACTGCAGGACACCCGTGGTTTTTCCATAATGTCACAGAAAGCCAAATCTTTATTTTATTGCATACGATGCTTACAGATATAAAAAGCACATAGCAAATTGTTGCACTTGTCAAGAATACAAAGGGCACCCACGAAGACACCTGGTCAGCCTAGGGGCTTACCCCGTGCCAAAATCAAACCCTTTGAAAGAGTACACTTAGATTTATTACAGGGTTTTTACGAGTCAGACAGAGGAAATAAGCACCTCCTAGTTAATCCTAGATGCCTTGACTCGATATACAGAACTGATAGCGCTTAAAGCAACAAAAACCGCAGTCGAGTGCGCTAGAAATTTGTTTTTACGAGTGCTACATTTGTAAACATGGAATTCCACACACAATCATATCTGACCTCTGGCGGGGGAGTTCAATAATCATTTCCTTAACTCCTTGTGCGAATTCCTTTGCACAAAGAAAATCAATACCATGATCTATCACCCAGAGTCTAATGGGCTAGTGGAAAGGGCAAATCGTAAGGGTTTTAAAAAACATTTTAAGGGTCAACCTTACGGGGGGCAGACCCCCAACTGGGGACATTGCATACCTGCGGTACTAAGCACACTTAATCATCATATCATATGTCTATTAAAATGACACCGCACGAGGCACTGTACGGTATCCCAGCTAGAACACCTTTCCATGTATAACGCCTACAATTAATTTATCAAATCCCTCAAAGGATGTGATGGATGCAAGCTAAGTCGATATAATATACTTCGTAAGAATCTAGAAGAAGCACAAATTATAATGAAAAGAAAAAATCATGATAAAATAGCTAAGCCAACTAGAACATAGCGTGGGCGAATAGGTATACATACAAGTATATACGTAAGGTCTAAAAATTTACAAACTGACACCTAAGTTGAAGGCCCGTTTAACATTTTAGAACATTAACGCCAATAGATTTAGGGTTCAAAATGTATCCCAACCTACTGATATGAGAATAGTTCCATTGGCACATATCAGAATCTAAAGAAAGGTAGATGGAGTGAGGGAAAAATGGTTGTATTTATGAAACTTGGATAATAATAATATATATATATATATATATATATATATATATATAATATATATATATCAATCATATTTGTATGTAAAAACATATTCTTTAACATGAGTTACATATATATTTTTACTCATTGCAGGTTTCCAAAACGAATCTGTTATTGTTAGGAGTGATATTGTGTGTTCAGACATCTTTGTTGTATGGAAAGAGCGCTAAGACGAAAGAAATAGAATTTAAATCATGCTCGATTATCGATAGAACAGAAGACATTTTTATAGTATAGAGTAATATAGTCATAGAAGGGATAGCAAGCTATCTTTTTGCCTGAAGATGACGTCCCCTTAACCTAAAGAATGACCTTTTGAGGTTTGCTGTTCGTGAGGGACAATGCACCAACGTCATTTTCATGCTAACTCAGAGATTTCGCTAGCTCAAACCCTAAGCGTCGCGAGAAATGTTTATCTTACGACATACAAAATAAAACGCTGAGGCGAGGAACTTGCTCGTGACTTGCGATGTGGTCTGTGCGGCACAAACTCTAGAACATCGCAACCCGCTTATTTTGCCTGGGACTAAACATCTTAGGATCCGTTGCGAGTCTGGGCTTAGGAATTTCAAATCGCCTTAAGATAAATAATCAAAATAAAAGAATTGAGTTTTTGCAACACAAAAACCGAAATTAGCTTTGTCCGAACTTCGCAGCAGTTATCCTCAATCAATCAAATAATGAGTTTGGTGAACGAACATTCTAGTAATATCGATCAGATTATGGAAGTTCAAACACTTGTGGCTACGTTAGCTTATTATAGTTCGAAAATAGATCATATCCGTATTAAAATATCACATTTATTGAGAAATCAAAGGACTATGTAGAAGCTATTACGTTAGCAACAAAAGGTGTGTTATCTCCACCACCTTATGCCTATAAGGATCTGACTTTAACTTTAGAGAACGGACGGGAGAAACTAGGTTATATCCTTATTAGACGCACATAAAGTAGAGTTCTATTATAGCCTAATATCAGTCAGCGTTGAAAATTATAGGATTATGATCACTATACCTTTTTGATTCTTCCGATGCTTGGCAATCATACAAAATAGCACCGTTTCCAACTTTCATGACGAATAACTCAAGTCCAGTAATATCCAATTTGACGGGACATGTTCTGATTTCTTCTGATAGGAAATCATTTACAGTCATTAAAGACTTAGATAAACTCACTCACTGTTCAGAAGCCATGAATAATAGTTTGTACAGCTGACTCTTTTGAATTCTATCCTATATCAATGGATTCATGTGAGTTAGGCATAGTGCTAAACGGCTCTCTCTCTCATACACGCGAAGGTTGTCTGAAGAAACTTTATCCCTTTTACAGTAATAAGTTCAATTACAATTACAGAATGAATAATGGCTCCTGGATCCGATACGACAAAGACGGTTTTCAAGTCGAATGCCCGGACGGGACCACCGCCCATTCCCCGGTCTTTGTAGCAGCTGATGGTTGTACGGGGACATCTACAAACTACACCGTCAGAGGGGTCAACACGATAATACGTGAGAAGACGTATTTTGCGAACTATACCTAGGCGACTACAATTATCCCATCACTACCTCTCCCATACAATGCGCGGGTGGCTCATCGTTTGACGCAACTGGCTGAGATGAACCACGCGTCACCGACTTATGCAGATGGAGAAAATCTTCGTTACTACGTGCTGCTGGCCGTGCTTAGCGCGACGGCTATATTGATTATCGCCGTTAATATCTTTGCTGGGCGTAGGTTGAGGCGTACACAGAAGGATCTCCAAAGAAACGTGTTGTCACGTCCAGATGACGTACCTGTTGCACTTAAGGCGTATACATTTAGGGCCGCTTGAAACTGGCCATTTCACTTGGTGCCTAGGAAAAATGTCTGGAATTGTGTTGTGTGTGAAAAGCGGTCTGTATGCTGGCAAAATGTAGGACAAGAAAGACTCACGCCTTTGCATTTGAACAGTTAAAGTATCTCTCGGGTACCTAATAAAATATTGTAGCCCAATATATATATATATATATTAATATACTCCTAAAAGTATTTTTCGGGCACCTAATAAAATATACCAGCCCTATGTATTAATCTGTGCACACTTATACTATTATACAATTGTACCATTATATTTATCTATTATAAGGAGTGACAAGTACTCTTTAACAATTATCCATGATCATGTTTTTGTTTACCCAGTAACCGCTATTCTTAATCAGGTTACCTATTACCATAATCTACCAGTAACTGCTATTCTTAATCAGGTTACCTATTATCATAATCATCATGTATACATGTTAACCTTTTGATTTTACCTTTGATTTTTTGGTACCTAATAATTATTATTATCAAACATGGATCTAAATTTTCCATGCATTTATCTTTGTTTATGAATATGTCCAAAAAGGGTATGTAACAGAACCTTTTTATGCATTTAATCACTTGTTATGTTTATATCTAACGAGCACACTCCTAAGAAACCATGTTTAAAGTAACTTTTGTTATTCAAGGCTTGAATGGTAGCTGTCCGAGTCTAATGTAATAAATACATTTTAGAATTACATATCTGTAAATAAAACCCATGACCTGAGGTCATTGGCGAATTAGGAGCGTCCTACGTGACTAAATCAAATCTAGATCACGCTATGCAATGCCTGCAGTAGCCTGGTTTAAGTTTGTTTGAAAACTTAACTATTTTACATTTCTGTCAACTAGTCATAACAACTTCCATGGGAAGCGGTTGACCTGTTAACCTGCGCCGGAAACTTGTAACTTCCGAGCCGGCGGATTACGTATGTTTTTATGTGAATCGCTGAGATAGCTGATGTATCGCTATCAACGTGATGCTCTAAGAAGTTAGTTCATTTCTATCGATCAAACGGAACGGTCTCCTGACCGAACTGTCTCTCTTGTTATGGAGTGCAGAAATAAAGTTGTTGTACTATTATCAACTTATCCGTTTGAATCATCTCCTTTACACTAAGAAGAACCATTTTACTAAGATACCACATAAGAGAGGAGAAAAGAAGGAACCAGTAATGCTTACGAACAACAGTCGTAAGAAAAGACAAACAGTCTTTCGCAAAAGCGAAATGACTAAGATATATATATATATAGAGCCAGCAAAGTCCCCCAAACTACCTGTCACCACGCTAAGCGTAGCTCCAACATCCGAAAGAAGCCGAAAAGAAGAATCTGCTCCCTGTGAGGAGAGCATCCGAGATCAACGAAGTGTATGCAAGCAGATAGAGCGTGCGTGCTTGTGTGTGTGTGTTTGTGTATCTGTAACGCATGCACAAGCAGCGTCAGCAGCCTTGAATGGATACGGCCTTATGCAGTCGGTAAAGGAGACCGAGAAGTGAAATGAATTCAAAAGAGGGAGAAAGACCTTTTGGGATTGAAGGCGACTGGGAATCTCTCTCTCTTTGTATGTGTAGAGATATGCCGGTAGACACGACGGAAAAGATTGTATACAAACAGGAACGTGAAAACAAACAAAGATGTATTGTTTTTTTTTCATGTTTCTTGTTGGTGTGTTTTCTTTCGTAAATATCATAACATTGATTTTCAGAAACTATATCTCATCTCTCTTTCTCTCTCTCTCACTTGACATATGAGAGAGAGAGAGAGAGAGAGAGAGAGAGAGAGAGAGAGAGAGCTATATGTATTGTAAGGAAATCCTCCCCTAGAAAACCAAATTGAGGAAAGAGGTCTCATTAGTGCCTCCATAACCATTTGGTCATTGATCTTTCCGAAGACAAAAGGGTATTATCCTTCACAGCTAATTTTAGGAGAGGACCCACTAATTATCCCCCTTCTTCGTCCTGTGGGCATCTTCAAATTCCCCTCAGTCCAGAGAAGGCCCCAATTAGGTTCCCGTTTCCTTGGATCGACGTAAATTACCGTAACTCCTTAATCAGTATCTTCCTGGCTTCTGTTTGGTTAGGTAACTGTAGTTCGTCTTGTTTCTGCTATACAATTTCAAAAGTAAAGTTTGTTATAAGCTTTTTATATCATTATTCAAAAGTTACACACACCGGCTGCTTCGGTTCGTAATAGAAGTGTTGATGATGTCTGACAGAGACTGTAACACATATAGATACATACAAACACACTATGCACACATACATACATACACACGTATATATATGTGTGTGTTTGTGTGTGTTTATGTGTGCGTGCATGTTAAAGAGAGAGATCTTGCTTTGAAACGACATCTCCACAATCTGAAAATAAATTGAAAACGTTCAGCCTTCCACAGACTAAGATGCCATGAAAGCTGTGGGAACCATCGGCTCAGTTCGTCCGGTGACCAATATCACTCAATGAAGATTGGGGCTCCCCAATAAGTCCTGAGCCTTCCAGGAATGATTGATTGAATGACTTCCTGAGATTAATAATGGTTCACTGAAATCACTGTTTCAAACAAAAATTACCACATTCACTGGAGTGAATTGAGGTTTATTGGTCGTCAATATTCTTCATGACGAGAGATACAACACTAAAAGTCGTTCTCTGCAACCATCTCTGTCTATCTGAATCTGATGTATTTCAGTCTCTGGTCAAACTGATATTTCAAATCGCTGACGAACACGAGTTTGATTAAGCAAGCGATGAGAGATAACGTCAGGAGTGAAATTTGACATTAATCAATTGAAGTGTTCTTTAGAATGATCGACTTGTCACATATTCTGAAAGGAAATATGATATCACAGCTGGAAAAAGTCTGTTTTCAATTTTCTCTCATTTTCTCTCGAGTGCATCTGAATTTTAGGTATATCACAAGAGCAGTCGGTGCAGTTATTTCCCCTTTATGATTTTAAAGAGACTTGTTCTAGATACAACAACACGATCTCTATGGAAGGATGAAATACATACTCTGCTGGCTTGGAAAAAAATATCACTTTTGTCTGTAGAAGTCAACAGCGAAATATTTTTACGTTTGGGATTTTGATTTAAATTGATATACAGAGAACTTATAATATAAAATCACTATTTCACCTTGGAAAGAACATTGTATAAATGCAGAAATAGAACCTAGATGAAGTTTAATCATAAAGGTTGATCATCACAGAAACGAAGCTACTGTCTGATGACTGCCTGAATTTCCTTGACATTAAACGATTCTGTTTAA
Organism: Macrobrachium nipponense; assembly: GCF_015104395.2. Classification (NCBI taxonomy): domain Eukaryota; kingdom Metazoa; phylum Arthropoda; class Malacostraca; order Decapoda; family Palaemonidae; genus Macrobrachium; species Macrobrachium nipponense. Next base: position 54,127,926 of record NC_061095.1, on the reverse strand, counting down.
ACTGATGAACGAAATAGAATAGAATAATATGTAAACATTAGGCCAAAGGCCAAGCGTTGGGACCTATGAGGTCATTCAGCGCTGAAAGGGAAATTGAGAGGAAAAAAGGTGTGAAAGGCGCAACTGGAGGAAAACCTCGAAGAAGTTGCACTATGAAATCAATGGTTAGGAGAGGGTTGAGGAAAGCCAGATGGAAGAAAGAGAATGTGAACGGAGGAACAGTAAAAGGAATGAAAAGGGCTGCAGTCAGGGGCCATAGAAGGGGCGCTGCAAATAACATTAAGTAACGCCTACAGTGCACAGCACGATGCGCACTGACGGCTCTACCCTCCTACGGAGCTGATATACTGAGAAACGTTCAATATTCTTCCCTCCGTGACAGGAATTCTCCTCCAGAATGGAATGAAATCAATTGTCAATTTTTCCAAAAAGCAAAATGATATTATTTCCATTCATGAAGTTACAAATCCTAAAGAATCAAATATTCAATATTGTTATTTTTAGTCCTGAATCTGATACAACTGTCCATTGACCTCAAATATGACGTATTTTGGTACCTTCTTTTCATCAGAATCAAACGAGATGACTCTCTCAACTGCACAAACAACAAAGAAACAAAGAAATGTTACTTCGTTTGTAAATATTCCTTTCCCTTTGATCTGAATGTATTGCATGTTTTTATTCATTCGCGTTCAGCTGCTGAAAAAGAATTTTGTTTTTATTGAAGGGCAAGTTTTTTTTTCACAATGTCGATGTTTAGATGATTCTTCGGAATAATCTCTGATCTATTTACAAAGTGGATGTTGAAGCTTTTGATAAAATCAAAGATTAGTATACATAAACATTTTCTGCTCATCATTCGTGTCTAATAATTGTTGTCACGAATAGACATTATTAAAATAAAAAATTTCCATAAAAATTATAGCAGCAAAAAAAGTCTATATATTTGTCCTCTAACGCTAAAAAAACAAAAAACAAAAAATCGCACAAAAATGTCCCCTCCCACAAAACAATATTTAGACTATTTTCAATGTTTATCACCATAAATCCTGGACCCTCAGATAAAGACAAACACTGAGTCAAAACCTTTTTTCCTCCATGCTTAAGGAATTCAGCTTTCCTCCCCTCCAGGTGAGGAGAACGTTTCCTTTCCTCCAGGTGAAGAAAACGTTTCCTTTCCTCCAGGTGAGGAAAACGTTTCCTTTCCTCCAAGTGAGGAAAACGTTTCCTGTCCTCCAGGTGAGGAGAAAATTTCCTCAAAGCGGAGGCCAACAGAGGCCCAGAACAGAATGCCCACATCAAAAGCGGTTTATATCAGATGTCGCAAATGGGAACGAATGGGATTTCCACAAGAACAAGAAGAAATTTACTTTTTATTTTTATTTGTATTTTTCCCTTTACTGATGGCTTCTACATTTGCTGAAACTGTTTGAGGCCAACTACCAGACTGACAGAGATCTCGGGTTATGGAATGTCTATAAGTTATAAGTTTGAAGTCTATCTGATAGAAATTCTGACTTCGGCGAAGAATCATAATTTCGTCATTTATTCTTCATTTGGATCTGATGCTTCGTAGTGACTGACGCATCTAAAAAGTGTTAGGAAAATCGAAATTTTTTTAGAGCTTTGAGACTCTTAAAATGAACTATTTTGGTAAGAAAGTGGAAGTGGATTTTTCGTATTCTTAGAATGTATATAAGGACTAGCAGTGGATATTATACATTCTTAGAATATATATAAAGAATGGCAGTGGATCTGACTTATTTTTAGAATTATTATGAATTGTGGCTGTGGATACCGCGTATTCTAAGTATACAAATAGTGGCGGTGGTTTTGCATATTCTTAAATTCTATATAAAGAGGAAATAAGAATTATAATTATTAAATGAGCTGTGGATTGTGCATCATCTCAGAGTAAATGTAAAGAGGAAAAACGATTTGTAATGTGTAAAAGAGCTGCAGTTCAGAATTTCTGTTTCATAATAAAGTAAAGTGAATAAGCTCCAGTGTAGCGACCTATGACCTTTTGAGTCAAAAAGGGTCTCGCCAAGATTAATTGCCTTGATTCAAAATCTCCTTCAGGTGAGGATATTATTATTTTTATTCTACTCCTTCCTCTTCGCCTTCTAAAGAAGTAGGTCTAGAATTTGTAATTGTAAACGACTGGTCTTCAGATCTTGGTCATTTGTCAGTGCAAAGTTGCAAAAGGTTACGGCATACTGTGATTATGTTTTCTCTCTCTCTCTCTCTCTCTCTCTCTCTCTCTCTCTCTCTCTCTCTCTCTCTCTCCTTCCCAGTGTAATTAACAGTGACCTTCTAAGCGACCAAGTTCCCCCTATCATATATCGGTCTAAAGCGAACATTCCTTTAATGTCATCAGAACACACTCTGGGAGTCAAGCCAAATTAAATTATTTACTTTTCATATTCACACATACTTGTACGTACTTTCACTTTCAGAATGCATATTACTGTTTGTACACATGCCTGTACATATATTTACTTTCAGGATGTGCATTATTGTTTTATAAAAAAAGCTTATACATTCATTTATATGTAAAAGCACTGAAACACACAAATGGTGGTATGGCTTATACACAAAGGTAACGTCTTTTGCTATTAATGTCTATAGCTTCACAAAGGTCAAGTCAATTCTTAATGTTAAATACTTGTTAATTACCAGAAAATCTGTAATAACATTTAAAAAATTTCATGACAGCAATTGCAATAAAGATTAAAACTAGAAAAAAAAGTTTCTTCCGCGCAATAGAGTTTTCTGTACATCGTATAATGGTGTATGAAACTCTTAGCCGCGGCCCATGAAACTTTCAGCCACTGTCCGGTGGTAGCCTGTGTTGTTGGTAACCATAGCGGTACCAGAAGTACAGTTTAAACTTGACCTTAAATAAAATGTAAACTACTGAGGCTAGAGGGCTGCAATTTGGTATGTTTGATGACTGGAGGGGGGGATAATTAACATACCAATTTGCAGCCCTCAGTCGTTTTTAAGATCTGAGGGTGGACAGAAAAAATGCGAACGGACAGACCAAGCTGTCTGAATAGTTCTCGTTTACAGAAACTAAAAATTAACTCTTTAGGACCAAGCTGATGTAAGGGACACTGTCGCATCGCCTTTTCTTCTGCATTTTATCACTACAGACGATTCTGGAATCCCGCCATGTACTGGAATTATGATTCCCGCCGTTTGAGTTGACGAGACCAAGTCTTCGTGCTTACGTGGAACAGATGCACATGTTTTGGACGAGGCACACACAGACACTATCCAGGTTCTTCTTCCTCCAAAGGATTCCCCAACTTCTCTTGTACCTCAGAATCTCGAACATAATTCCGAAGGAACCAGTTTCGGAGAGACATAGACGCAAACTTCGCGCGTATGAATTTTTGCGAAGAGCGACAATCGCGCGTTATGAATGCCAAACTGGGGAATTATGATTCTCTCTCTCTCTCTCTCTCTCTCTCTCTCTCTCTCTCTCTCTCTCTCTATCTGCACGTCTCCTTTAAAAGTGTAGCTCATTCAGTAAAGTGCAAAAGACATAATGCAATTCTAACTTGACATCGTATCTCAAGTGCTGGAAGGAAGAAAGGTTTCCCACAGTGAGTTTTATTCGTCATATGTTCAAAGATTGACAAGATCTTTCTCAGAGCCGATCATTGGTCCTCGTTGATGGAAAAGAAAAAACGGGGCCTTAAACCATAATTGAGAAACTAGATCTTATAAAAATAATATCAGATTTAAATATGTTTATATTTAACATTAAGTTTCTGGTTCTCAAGTTGAAGGATGCTCCAATCAGTTCCAACTTCCACTTGCAACTTGGAAATGTTTCAACTGGCAGTTGCAATTTGAAAACAGTTTCAACTAGCACTTGCAGCTTTGGAAATGTTCCAACTAGCACTTGCACCAAAAAAAGTTGCCACTAGCACTTGCAACTTGGAAAAAGTTTAAATTGTGCTTGCAACTTGAAAACAGTTCCAACTTCCTCTTGCAACTTGAGAGCTGTTCCAACCAAAACCCTGCTTTGCAAAACTTGGAAACCAGTTCCAACTGGCACTTGCACCTTTGAAAAAAATTCCAACTGGCACTTGCAACTTAGTAAAAAGTTCCAACTGGCACTTGTTATTTGGAAAAATTTTTACCGGCGCTTGGAATTTGGAAAAAGTTCCAACTAACACTTGCTACTAGAAAAAGTTACAAATGGCACTTGCAATTGAGAAAGTTCCAACTTACACTTGCAACTGAGAAAAGTTACAATTTGCACTTGCAACTTGGAAAAAAAGTTTCACTTGCAACTTGAAAAAGATCCATCTTGTACTTTCAAATTGAAAAAAAGTTCCAACTGGTATTTGCAACTTGAAAAAGATCCATCTTGTACTTTCAAATTGAAAAAAAAGTTCCAACTGGTACTTGCAACTTGAAAAAAGTTCCAGCTTGTAATTGTAACTTGGAAAAGCTCCAACTGGCAGTTGCAACTTGAAAAAAGCCGAAGCTCTTCAGCGTGACCTGAGCTTCAAGGTAAACGGAGAATCCTTTATGAAGAAGCGGTTCTGACACCTGGTTCTGAACATACTGCCACTAACAAGACTGGAATAAGATCAATAAGTAAGATGATGAAGAAATTGCACAATGGAACTAGTTCCGCGTAAGTGATTCGTTTATTGACATTTATTACTGAAGTTCATCCAAATAATATTTTTGTACTTTGAATTCTGAATCATCATTCTCTAGCATTCAATTTCTCTCGCTCTCCTTTTCTTTCCATCAAAATCAATTCAATTTCAGAGATGGAAAAGAGGGAAGCCTAAGCCCCACTACATTCCCCCATTCCAATTTACAACACAATATAAGCTACCATAAATGATTAACACCGGAACGCACAACTGTGATTCTGTAAGGGTTGTTGGGCAAAAGTTATCCCTGGGGGTCATATATACTATAACAAACTGATTCACTGCTCTCTATCATTTCTCGCTCCTATTTCACAAGACCCGACGCCTACGGCTGCACTTTCCCTTATTCTCGGTTTGGTGGTTTAGGTAAAATTGGCCTGAGATAAAGTAAGGACGGCATAGTGTAGGGAGCCTGGTGTGGCCCTACGGACTCGGCGCCCAACGGAATGTGTGTCAGTTATAGGGCTTGTATGATACTTTGAGGTACTTACATGTTGTGTGTGTGTATGCGTGCGTATTTGTGTGTGTTTTTCATGAAATCAAAACCTTTGAAACGAAATTCTGTAGAACTGTTTGTTGAGAATGATGGCTGGCGACTGGGGACAGAAGAGTGAATCAGAAATTATTATTCACGCAAAGGTAATTTAGCATTCTCGAAAACCACGTGTACTTCATTGTATGGAAGACAAGTCACGTAATAATTGAGTCCACGTGAAATAAAAATAGATTTATCTAAATGGATAAGTCAAAGGGTTAGTTCATATAAATTCTACAGTCTGTTGGTGTTTGGTGTAACTTCCTATTACTGATGTCAACAAATTAGATTACGATTTGAGACACCGTATGCAAAAATCACGGTGCAAGCAAATTTGACTCCTCTAACGCCTTTTTTTTTTTTTTTCATACCTTTATCTTAAAGCTTTTTAGACCCTTTTAAGAGAAGAGCTGCTGCCATTGACTCTTCAGGGAGGGTTTAGAGATTCTTCTGACAGCCCAGAAAATTTTGTTCTAGAATGTCATGTCTTGCTGAGGAAAGTGTAATGGACCTCCTCCCTCACCTAACAATCATTTTATTATTTTTACTAATATTGCTCGATCCACTTGTACTCGTCATATTCATATATCAATAGAAGGACGTTCAAGTGTCTTATATATACTTATTCTCATACCAAAAATGTTAATTTTATCTCTTACTTATGATCGGAATTCAGTTGAATTATTCACATATAAACTAAGAATCACTTCGGATAAATCAGTATGGACTCATTGTTTCAAAAACTGTTAATCTGTTCATCTATTTTTTTGCATATATCGCTTAGTATTCTTTTCTTATGTTAAATTAAGAATATTTTACAGTATCTGATAACTGGAAATATGAATATTCAAAAACAATAAACCCTTAAACGCCGAAGCAGTAAAATAAAAATCACAGCGCGCTTAGTTTTCAAGATTAAGAGTTCATTTTTGGCTCCTTTTTTTGTCATTGCCTGAAGTTTAGTATGCAACCATCAGAAATGAAAAAAATTATCATTATCATATATAAATAATGCGATATATAATAGCGCAAAAACGAAATTTCATATATAATTGTATTCAAATCGCACTTTGCGCAAAACGGTCAAAGGTAACAAGTTACTTTTTTTTCGTTGTAATTTACACTAAATTGCAATCATTTTGGTATATAACACATTGTAAAACGATAAAAGCAACACAGAGAAAATATTATCACAAAATAATGCATGAATTCGTAACGAGCGGACGTAAACAAATATTTCTTTCAAAAATTCACCATTAAACTAAATATTGTCCTAGAGACTTCCAATTTCTTTCAAAATGAAGAAAATGATTGAATATTACTATACTGTAAGAGTATTAGCTTACAATTGCAGTTTTCGACCATATCTGACGAGTTAAAGTTGACCGAATGTCGAATTTTTTTATATATTTTTTTATATGCAATTATTTCGGAAATTAGAAAAGCTACAACCTTCAAATATTTTTCGTTTTATTCTACATTAAATTGCGCACATTTTCATATATAAAACTCTATGAAATGCCTAATATGAAACGAAGCAAATATTCCGAGAATGGGACGTACGCATTTCGGAGATTTGTGGCGGAGAATCCGCGCTCGGAGGGAAGGAAAGGTTTTTTTTTTTAAATTCACCATAAAACTAAATATTGTGCTAGAGACTTTGAATTTGTTTCAAGATGAAGATAAATGACTGAATATTACTAGACTGTAATGAGTTTTAGCTTACAATTGCGTTCTTTTTCGACCCATTTCTTTTGTAGAGTCAAAGTTGACCGAACGTGTTTTTTTTCTATTTATCGTGATTTATATAACAAATATTTCAAAAATGAGAAAAGCTCAACCTTCCAATTATTTTAGTTGTATTCTACATGAAATTGCGCACATTTTCATGCATAAAACTTTATCTAACGGCTAATTTAAAATGGTGCAAACATTACCACAATCGCACGTATGATTTTTTCGGAAGAGTTACTGCGCGGACATAAAGAAAATGTTATTTCTTTCATAAATTCACCATAAATCAAAATATTGTGCTAGAGACTTCCAATTTGTTGCAAAATTAAGGTAAATGATTGAATATTACTAGAATATAAGCGTTTTAGCTTACAATTGCTTACGTTTTTCGACCATTTCGGTAGTCAAAGTTGACCGAAGGTTTAAAATTTGTCACTTATCATTTTTTATATGAAAATATTTCAAAATTGAAAAAAGCTGCAACCATGGGTTGTTTTTAGTTGTATTGTGCATGAAATTGCGCACATTTTTATATATAAAACTTTATGTAACGGCTAATTTCAAAATGGTGCAAACATTACCACAATCGCATGTATGATTTTTTTCGGAAGAGTTGCCGCGCGGACGTAAGGAAAAAGATTTTCATAAATTCACCATAAATCGAAATATTGTGCTAGAGACTTCCAATTAGTTGCAGAATTAAGGTAAATGATTGAATATTACTAAATTATAAGAGTTTTAGCTTACAATTGCGTTTTTCGACCATTTCGGTGAGTCAAATTTGACCGAAGGTTGAAATTTTGGCACTTATCGTTATTTATATGAAAATATGTCAAAACTGATAAAAGTTACAATCATGAGTATTTTTTTGTTGTATTCTACATAAATATGCGCACATTTACATATATAATACTCCATGTAACGGCTAATTTAAAATGGTACAAAAATTATGTCAAAGTGACGAAATAATTTCCGAGATGTGTCACAGATACTTTTTAGTGCGGCAAGAAAGAAATTCGCGCTTGCGCGCCTGCGTAACGATTGTAAACAAAACAACACCTTGATCCGTGAACTCCCAACATCCCCCAAGGCGCGTGATTCAAGAGTTTTCGGCTGGTAGGCCTAAAACTATTTTTCAGCGAATTTTTAAAAAAACTTTTGTATATCGATGTAAAATACCTCCAGTCGGCACCGAGAGACAAAAAATGTCGACGTAAAATACGTCAAGTCGGCGTTTAAGGGTAAATATTTTCCTTTTATTAAATACCCTTTAAATCCAAACAATACATATACACAGTTCTAATGAAAGTTTGTGGAACTCTCCTGAACCACAACATGCACATTTATGGGCAATCCACGTGTCCTAAGTTTATCTTTTTATTATCCAAAATTTTCATTTGCCTCCAGACTAATTAACATAAAATGCAAAGCAGTTTCCCAGCGCTTTCCTGAGTCCACAAAAAGGTATGAAATGCCTCTTTGCTTTTGGGATAAAAGGCAGAGAGAGAGACCTTACCTTACAGACCTTACAGTTCGTTCGGGTTGCCCCAGGTCCCTCAGTGTGAGGCGCCTCTAATGTCTACCAGAGAGTTGCTAGTACATCTTCCGATATATTTTGCATCTTCCAATCTTGGATGGTCTGGGATGCAGTTTAGATATTTGTCGAGCTTATTCTTAAACACATCTACGCTCACTCCTGATATATTCCTCAGATGAGCTGGCAACGCATTGAATAGACGCTGCATTATCGATGCTGGTGCGTAGTGGATTAATGTTCTGGTGCTTCCTTATGTTTTTCCCTCCGGTATAGTTTTGGGCACTATTAATCTACCTCTGCTTGCTCTTTCTGATATTTTTAGTTCCATGATATTTTCTGTTATTCCTGTTCTATCTGTTTCCATGCCTGAATTATCATGTAGCGTTCTCTTCTCCTTTCTAGACTATATTATTTTAAGGATTGTAGTCTTTCCCAGTAGTCTAGGTCCTTAACTTCTTCTATTCTAGCTGTAAAGGACCTTTGTACACTCTCTATTTGTGCAATATCCTATTCATCATCACACCAAGGTCTTTAACTGCTTCCTTATTTGGGATTGTCTCATTATTTTAGTCCCCTATATGCATATAGCTTTCCTTCTCTGTCTCCATAATTTATTGATTCAAATTTATCAGAGTTAAATACCATCCTATTTACCTCTGCCCAATCATATACTTTGTTAAGGTCTCTTTGTAGAGCGTTACCTATCTTCATCACAAGTAATTTCTCTACTTATTCTTGTGTCATCAGCGAAACTACTCACTACCGAATCCTTAACATTACTGTCTATGTCTTCCAATCAATAGAACAAACAATATTGCAGATAGCACCGTACCGTGTTGGGGCACACCGGATATTACCTTGGTTTCATCCGATTTCTCATCGTTTGCAATAACTATCAGTTTTCTGTTGTGTAAAAATTCTTTTAACCATCTTCCTACTTTATCTACGATATTGTGTTTTCTAATTTTCTTTGCTAATATATTATGGTCTACTTTGTCAAAAGCTTTTGCAAAGTCTAGATAAACCACATCTGTTTCATTTCCGCTTTTCATATTTTTGAATATGTTCTCACGGTGGACTAACAGTTGGGTTTGTGTACTTTTTCCGGGTACGAAACCGTGTTGCCCTATATTAAACAAATTATTTTTTAGTTAAATGTTTCATAATATTTTTCTTCATTACCCTTTCATACACTTCATAATATGTGATGTTAGACTCACAGGCCATATAATTACTTGCCTCTAGTCTTGATCCACTTTTGAAAGTAGGGGTGATATATGCTAATTGTGCTCATCATAAATCTTGCCTGTATCTACACTTTGTCTTAATAATATTGCAAGTGGCTTTGCGATAGAATGAACTACTTTCTTTAACAAAATAGCAGGGACTCCATCCGGCCCTGCAGCAGCTCCATTTTTAATTTCATTAATTGCCTGCACAATATCAGCTTCATTAATTTCTATGTCAGCTAAATATTCACTATTTTCGTCCCTTACTTCTATATCATTATCCTCATTATCTATTCATAGGGGTGAATTCTCTCTATATCGTTCTGCCAGTATGTTGCAAATTTCCTTTTTTTTCATTCGTTAATCTCCCTTCAATTCTCAGAGGGCCTATTTCTATTCTTCTTTTATTCATCTTCTTCGCATATGAGTATAATAGTTTGGGGTTTTGCTTGATATTTAATAGGGTTTTTTCTTCACTTCCAAGTCCCGTATTTCATTTTCTTTTGATTGTATAATCTTCTGTTCTGCATTTTCTATCTTACTTTTTAGTTCTATAACTTTCCATGCATTTTTTTCTTTTGCAAGACCTTTTTCCACTTTCTGATTTTCTGGAACAAGATCCTTCTGTCTCTTGGTATGCCTGAATGATGTTTTTTACTTTTCTTCTTCGGTATAGATTTATCCACTTTTCTCCAATATGTTATATAATATCTCCGTATTTACCCTATGTCATCACTTACGAAAAGTTATCCCAATTTGTTTAATTCTTCATTAATTTCTGACCATTTTATATTTTTACTGTAGAAGTTTGTATTTTCCATATCCTTCCCACTTTTTCATTTCTTGCTTATCTCTATTTTCACTTGCTTTGGAATGAACTGTTAATTCTATGACATTATGATCTGAAATACTCGCATTATAAACTATTATTTCTTTAACATAATTCATCTCGTTCACAAATACTAGGTCTAAAGTATTTCCTTTTCTTGTTGGCAGGTGATTTATTTGTTGAATGTTGTATTCTAGTAGCATATCTAATAGCTTTTCAAATTGCCTCTTATCTTCTGCACTACTATTACTCTCTTTTTTATATGTATAAGTACAACCACAGTCTCCTATTCGTTCTTTCCATTCTACGAAACGAAAGTTGAAGTCACCAGATAGGAGAATAGTCCAGTCCTTGTGATTTCTACATATATCATCCAATTTTTCAATTATTAAGTCAAACTCTTTAGTATTAGGAGGTCTATATATTACTATGTTCATCAATTTTTCAGATTCAAATTCTACCGCTATTAGTTCACATTCTGAGTTACTATATTTCTCATATATTTTTCCTTGTTTTTTGTCTTTCCCATATATTGCGGTTCCCCCTTGATTCCTATTTTTTCTATCTGATTCTATAAGTTTGGAACGCTTTTATTTGATCATCATTCCCAGTCTCTTGGGAATACCAGGTTTCACTTATATTCATATATCTATTTTCTTTTCATTTTGGGTTAGTTCTTCTAAGTACTCTATTTTTCTTTTTGAGTTACTCTATTTTTTTTTTTCTTTTTGAGAGAGAGAGAGAGAGAGAGAGAGAGAGAGAGAGAGAGAGAGAAGGAAATTCAGCTATTCCAGTCCTGACCCAATATCATCAGTGAAAGAGGAACTCCCTCTGCCCATACAAATCCTGATGCATAATTCAGACCCAACTTTGTTTCATCAATTCTGATGAAAGGATACTCTTCTTGAACTCACTTAAAGCTTAAATAGTATCATATAAGAGCATAAAGCAGATAGAATTATTTTCTTAAAATATTTGGACTACTACTTGTTCAAGCGTATACAATACCAAAAAATTAATATATTCTTATGTATGTTAAAAAGAAAAATATAAATGAATTATTAGGAAATATATATATATATATATATATATATATATATATATATATATATATATATATATATATGTATTCAACTACAATGTCTTCAATATCCAATTCGCTCTAATTCGGAATCAGTATATTTTTCGTAAATGTTAACCAAAGGGGAGTTTTTTAAGCTGATAATTTCGTCCTCTCGTGGGTGCGAACCAGCACACAGGAGAAATCAAGACTTCAGTGACCCTGATTTCTCCTCCGAGCGCTGTTCGAATCCACGTGAGGACGAAATTATTATCAACTAAAAAATTCTCCTTCGGTTAACATATGTGAAAATATATTAATTCCGAGGTAGAGCGAATTGTATATTTAAAAGACATTTATAGCTTTGTAATGTATGTAAATGAATCATGGTGATGTGATAAAAATTTATATATATATATATATATATATATATATATATATATATATATATATATATATATATATATATATACATACATACATACATATGAATTAAAGACCGACACATAGGAGCCGCAATCCTAATGAATTCCAGCAAAGCCACACGTGATCCAGAGAAGCGTGAACACAATATACCTGGAATATTTCCAGTGAGCTTTTATATTACGAAGCGAACTGAATGATTAAAGTCTGAACCGACGATATTTAAGCACTGTAGTATATTCCAAATACCGATCACTGGAATAATTACCGCTGGGAATTCATTCCCGAATGTCGTGATGCTTGAATGTTATCACGGTCAGAAGATTCCGGGAGGAATAAGTGACTCAGGAATTTATTCCAGTGATTCCTGATTGATTGAATAATGAAAATTCCTCTGCAAAGCCAAGCACTGAAGGGGCCTTTCTAGCCATTTAATTATTAAGACACTGAAAAGAAGGAGTTGGAGTGGTTGGACAGCATTATGGAACAAAGAATAGAATATACAGAATCTAGGCCAAAGGCCAAGCGCTGAGACCTTTGAGGGAAACTGAGAACAGAAAGGTATGAAAGGCGTAACAGGAGGAAAACCTTTTGCAATTGATCTATGAATCAATTGTCAGGAGAAGATTGAGGAATATCAACTGGATTAGAGAGAATATGAACGGAGTTACAGTAAAAGGAATGAAATGGGTCGCGTCTAGAAGCCCAAGAGACTCTGCAAATTACCTTTAACTAATGCCGACAGTGCACCACGTGAGATGCACTGGTGGCAATACCCTTCCTCACCCCGAGAGGTGACTGCTGATATAACTGGGTTTCATTTATGAATTATGATATAAAAATACAATTAAAAATAAAAATTTAAAAAATGATAAAATGTCAGTTAATGATAAAATTTAAAATTAAACATAAAGCTTGAAATTGAAAAGAAAATTTCAAATTAAAAATAAACATTAAAATGCTCTGTTGGTCATCATTTCATATTCACAAAAGACTCGATTTCCGCACAAAATATTATTGAAAACTCAACTTTACATTATATTAAAAACTAAAACAAGTTAAAAACTAAATTCCACGACAATTGCTATAGTGATCGCCTGCTTGCAAGCACTGAAATCGAATGAACTAATTTATTCCATTTCAACATTCAACAACAACAAAAGAAGCAAGTGCAAGGCAGCCTTTATGCACCGCCCACAAACACATGAAGGAGCCACATGGGCGTGTTTCGTTAACACGTATCTCATCATACACATCCTGGAGGAGGCCTCGGGAGTTCTTCTGGAACAAGAGACGAAGGATCCTCTCCAACCTCTCCCGTAGGACTCTTGTGTTGGGGGAAAGCGAGAATAGGAAAGAAAAGAAGAATAGCCTCCTTCATTCTCATGGGAGCAGTAAAGAACAAAGTTCTCGAAGAGAGAGAGAAAGAGAGAGAAAGTTCCCTGCTATACTGAAATGAAACAAAAGAAAGGTGATCAAACTGTAATTGCATTTTCAGATATGTGAGCAACTATGCTGTTATGTGAGTCAATATGGTTGTAGGATAGTTAACATATTATTTGTTAATATAATATGAAGGAGGGGAAGAAATATCAAATTGAAATTGAATATCTAGATACGTGAGCAAACATGCTGCGATTATAATTAATATCACTATATCTTAAGGAAGAGGTCATTCAAGAACTTGGAAACTTGCGTACGTAGGAGGGGAGGAAATATGATGGAATTTCAAATAAAACCAGAAAATAATCCAAAAGGAGCCGAGAGGGAGCCAAGGGGAATCGTTCTTTCATAAGTGGAATCATGAAAGTATTTGAAGACAACTGTTTCTCCATCTCCTTCCCCGTTGCTGCTCTTTGTCACGTTTCCGACTGAATTGCTAAATGGTCTGGGAGATGATTCGGGAGGAAGGTCACGAACATCAAACATCTCTTAATGGGACAGAAAAAAAGTGGCCTTTTACTCTTCTGCTACTTCATTTCATCACCAGTCTTCTCGCTATTTGCACACAGGCTCAGATTAAATTTAGACGGTATACATACTTATCATTTTGTCTATTATATATACACACACACACACACACACACATATATGTATATATATATACTTATATAGATAGATTATATAGATATATAATATATATATATATAGATATATATATATACTATATATATACATATACATACATACATACATACATAATGACTGGCAGACATATGTTCATCAAGCATCTGCCGAAAAAAATTGTGTATGAAGTGAGCAGTTTAAGGAGTTTGGAAATCAAAACAAAAACGTCTGCCAGAAGCGACCGAAGATCAATCTCGACCTTTGAGGGTTGGAGGTTCACAAGAAGAGATTTTAGGCCAGAGGCCAAGCGCTGGAACCTATGAAGTCATTCAGCGCTGACACGGAAACTAAGCCAGGTCTTTCAATTGAAAGCCAATGCCGCTGCCCACTAAGGCATCAAGTCATAAACGAAGTTGGACCCTAAGTACATACTGTACCTATGGCCTTTCAATTGAAAGACCTGAGTTCGATCCTGATTCAAAACTTATATGTACATATATTTCTATACAAACTCTAAAAACTCAGAATCTTCAACTGGAAAGAGAGACAGAAAGAGAAAGAGGTCCCGCAACCAAATCCCCAAACCCACTTCGTCGTTCAGCCTCCTAAAGCAGTTCAAAATTCAGCCCCAAAGAGGACTCTCTCTCTCTCTCTCTCTCTCTCTCTCTCTCTCTCTCTCTCTCTCTGTCATCCAAAATCTCCAGCCACAATATTAATGATCATACTGAAACAAAAGTCAATTCCAGGTTCATGGGATAAAAGCTAAAATTGATGTATGAGAGAATGAAAAAGATAAAAAAAAAAATTGCCATTTTGCCTGACAAATATGGACGAGTGTCTCTGCAAACATTGGGATCCGATAGTCGCCATCAAATCTGGGGATTATTCCGGTTCTTTTCTCTTCTCTATGAAATAAAACTTTGAAATTCTGAAATCGAATATCAAAAGAGAAAAAAGGTTTAGGCAAATAATTGAATCTGCCTGTGCGGTAAGCTTCTATATCCATGGCTGTTAATTGTTATGTTACCATTTTCAGAGGTGTTATATGGAGTGCAAAATGGTATGTAATTTTTATATTTATCCCTTTATATACAAATTCCTTGGGATATTTATTCTCCTCATCTCTCTCTCTATCTCTCTCTCCTCTCTCTCTCTCTCGCTTCAGTCCTATATTAATACATGGTATATATATATGTATGTATGTATGTATCTACGCTATAATATACATATAGAGATATATATATATAAATAATATATACTACATATTATAGATATATATGTGTGTGGTGTGTGTGTGTGTGTGTGTGTGTGTGTGTGTGTGGTGTGTGTATGTATGCATGTATGTACCCGTGCGCTTCTAAACGTATATATAATATAAACAGAACTATAACAACCTGACTATTCTCAACCAAAGGGAATGGTTTAGGAAACAAAAAATGTCCTTTAATATATCAGACAACCATTGATTTCGAAAGTAGACTACAAAGGCCACAACACAAAGATAAAATCACGACCGGAAGATCGAGGGCAGGGTTTTAGAACAAAGTAATCACATAACTTTCGACAACCCAGTTCTCTCAATATTTCAAGGAGCCCCATCAACCATGCAAAGCGTAAATAGAATCAGAAAGCCTTTTGGAAGCAGGATCATATCTCATTCTGTCAACAGGGAACGAAAATTGCAACTTTTATTACGGGACTAAATGAAAGGGTCACTTTCTCTTGGACTCCGAAACATTCTGAGGAAAGTCAACAGTACCATGAATAGCGATTCTGAATTGACTTTGTGAGGAGCAGCCAAAATATATAAATTGAATAGAATATTGAATTTAGGCCAAAGGACAATCGCTGGGACCTATGAGGTCATTCAGCGCTGAAGCAAAAATTGAGAGTAAGATGGTTTGAAAGGTGTAACAGGAGGAAAACTTTTGGCAGTTGCTCTATTAGTCAAGTGTTAGGAGAAGGATAAGGAAAGTAAGAGGGAAGAAAGAGAATATTGACGGCCCTATCCCACCCCCCTCTGCCCACCCTACGGGGCAAAATATATAAAGGCCTATCTCGAATAACGTCCAACATTTTGCAGGCTAAAAGAATGATAAAATATTATGCTAAAGTCAAAAGGAAATATTTCTTATACACGAAATCTCAACACACAAATGCAATAGAACGAGCTATTCTGAACTGCACCTTATATAAAACCTAAAATGAAGAGAAATTCATGGTTGTGAAAATTGAATTTTAATTTAAATTCTTTCATTACAGAATGCAATATAGCCTCCAATACCTCCCGCAGTTTTCCTTCCTTCCTTCCTTCCTTTCTGAAGACTCCCCATCAATCATCCACGTCAGGAGAGCTCTCGAGATAATCGTTCACCTGAGATTCTCAACTTTTGAGAATTAAATTTTCCTAATTTAACTCCCTTGGCGTGTTTTGTCGAAATTGAAGTTTCCCTTGCATGTACAAACACGGCAGACAAACCCGAAATAAAACGGCTTACTCAGGTAGTATAATTAAATTTCAATAAAGTTTTATTTTGCTTTGCAAATTATGTGCCTTTTGATATTATTTGCTTCCAATTATAATATTCGCGTTGGTCAATCAGTAATGGGCTTAATTTGAAGGTGTCTGTGATATAATATAATCTGTATCTGAGATACAATTAGGGGAAGATCTCCAGTGTGAAAGGATTTCAATGCTTATTTCTTTGAACACTTTATTGTTGACACTATTTGAATGCTTGTTATTCTAAAGACTTGCGGCGAAACAACAATGATTGAAATATGGGAGTGAAAAATGTGACGGAAAAATACTATTTTTATGTATGACATTCATTTCCAATGTCGTATCAACTGCAACGTTAAAATCTATTTAATTTAGACAGTTTTCAAGTCAAAGGTTATACAAGCTTCTCAGAGAAACAAAAAAGGCAGTTGTTTTTTTCTAGCTAAATTTATAAACTGGAGAGTCAGTTCATTTGTCGACCGGTATCGGCGGATATCTATGAACACACTTTTGCCTCTTCTTCAATCAGTTCGCCACAATACCTGTCACTGCATTTCCACACACACACACACACACACACACACACACACACACACACACACACACACACAGAATGATGATGTATGTACCCGTTCTTGCATATTTCCATCCAGTCATCAAATGGATATTCAATCATCCAGACGTCTTCTGGACTTCATCTGATCATTTTAGAAGTCTGTTACGGACGAACACGAAAGCTATTGCTGTGCTTAACGGTATTTATTAAGTTGAGTGTATATATATATATATATATATATATATATATATATATATATATATATATATATATATATATATATAAACCGAAAAATGCGAATCCTTCCAGGTTCAGATTTGGAACAAATTAGACCAGGTCCCGGAACACTCAGGCAGAGAAAATGCAATATGTGAGGCATAAAAAAGAAAGAGAGAGAGAGAAAAAAACAAACAAGCCGTGAGTGGAAGCAAAGCTTTATTGTTAAAGGATCCACCAGCCTCGCCCCCGCCAAAAAAGAAAAAAAAATCATTAAAAACGAGAAGAAAAACCCCAGCGATGTCCTTGACGTTTAATCCTTCGCCTTCGATTCAGGCTGCTAAAATGGGACCTGCCTTAAGTTAGCATTGCTTCATTTCTCTTTTTAACTTTTTATTTCATTTGATTTTTCATTTTTCTTGTTTTGTGGAGGCATATCTCTAACATATTTTGTTTGGATGTCTGTTTCTGTTTTGTCAGACATGGCGTCTCTCTCTGAGGAGGGAGGAGAGGAAACAAGATTAAAGGAAGGAGGAGGAGGAGGAAAAGGAAGAAGCGGAAATAGAATAAGGAGCGCAAATGCTTTCCACGACGACTTCTTCCTTCATTTATTAGACTGAATGCTGGAACCTTTCAGGCCAATTGTATACTACACTAGGGGTGGAATTTCTGCAGTTCGACTGATAAAGTGTTTCTTCGAAGCTCTCTCTCTCTCTCTCTCTCTTATTGTTGAATTTATGTCCCAAGACAGATAAAGTTTCGAAGCTATGGTCAACATCTTAGCTCTCTCTCTCTCTCTCTCTCTCTCTGTTGAACTTATGTCGTAAGACAGATAGTTTCCAAGCTATGGTCAACATTTTGGCCCTCTCTCTCTCTCTCTCTCTCTCTCTTTCTCTAAAACGGACTGATAGGCAATCAGACAGGCAGAAATATACTACAATGTGTATATTGTTTAAAAAATATCCACAATTATATATAAAAATATATTTCTATGTAAAAATATAAAATAAAGACTTCGAACACCTGAACGGTTGTTCCTCATCAGTGTGGACGTTAAAATGTAATGAAGAGGATAGTTCCCCCCCTCCGAAGAGCATCTAAAAAGGTGGGCGGGGCGAGAAAATAATAACAGCCCATCTCGAAGTGCGGTTTCGTGTTTAGGTAATCCTAAACTCAACAGGCAGTTGCGCCAACCTCCTCGATCTCCGAACCTGCGAAGTTGCTCCTGCTTGCACTGCATAGGTGCCATAGTCGGAAACATCCGGTGGGACGTCGGCTATCTGGAGAGAGAGGGGAAGAGGAAGCAGAGCATCAGGGTTCACATGGTCAACGTCAGTTTTAAAATTAAATTCTTTTAAGTATTGCTTGGCAATGAAACTGTTTATAAAAGGGTCTTCATTGGTAAACGACTTATTATCCTCAAAAGATATTCCCATTGTTTATAGCGGCGCCTCAACTAGTCTTCTCACGTGGAGAATCGTCGCTTTAAAAATAATTGTGCACCATCCCAATTGATTCTGTGGTCTAAATTAAAACTGAGCCACCAAAGCGCTGCCCTGGTATGAAGATCATAGGCCCTTCTGTGCCCTTTCCCTTATCTGACCTCCCTAATCCCCTACCACTTTCCCCGAAATAGCAACCACCGCATTCCTGACAAGGAACCTTGTATACACCGTTATTTCTCTTGGTACTGTTATTATTCTTTATAAGAGCTTTTGCCAAAGTGTTTTTGTAAGTATAAACTATTTCTATGTCCTTTTGGCGCTTATTTATATAATCACCTACTTTTTTCACGATGTAATCTCAAAAGTAGGTGATTATATAAATAAGCACCAAAAGGACATAGAAATAGTTTATACTTACAAAAACACTTTGGCAAAAGCTCTTACAACGAATAATAACAGGATCGAGAGAAATAACGGTGTTTACAAGGTTCCTTGTCAGGATTGCGGTGGTTGTTACTACGGGGAAAGTGGTAGGGGATTAGAGGTAAGATTAAGGGAACACAGAAGGGCCTATGATCTTCATACACAGGGCAGCGCTTTGGTGGCTCACAGTTTTAATTTAGACCACAGAATCAATTGGGATGGTGCACAAATTATTTTTAAAAGCGACGATTCTCACGTGAGAAGACTAGTTGAAGGCGCCGCTATAATCATGGGAATATCTTTTGAGGATAATAAGTCGTTTACCAATGAAGACCCTTTTATAAACAGTTTCATTGCCAAGCAATACTTAAAAGAATTTAATTTTAAAACTGACGTTGACCATGTGAACCCTGATGCTCTGCTTCCTCTTCCCCTCTCTCTCCAGATAGCCGACGTCCCACCGGATGTTTCCGACTATGGCACCTATGCAGTGCAAGCAGGAGCAACTTCGCAGGTTCGGAGATCGAGGAGGTTGGCGCAACTGCCTGTTGAGTTTAGGATTACCTAAAACACGAACCAGCACTTCGATGATGGGCTGTTATTATTTTCTCGCCCCGCCCACCTTTTTAGATGCTCTTCGGAGGGAACGGTGTTCGAAAGTCTTTGTTTTATATTTTTACATAGAAATATATTTTTCTATATAATTGTGGATATTTTTTAAACAATTTGTTTTCACGGAATTGTGAATTTCTTAACAATGTGTATATTGTTAATCATTTTATTTAATACTCAAAAATCACTTTTGTTTTCAAATATTTTCTCTTCACTTCCTCCTTAGTTCCTTCCTTATTAAATCACTCTCAATTTCCATTTATTTCCTCTCCTCTCCAATTATAACACCTGTCCCTGTCCCGCCACTGACAGGAGGAATGGAATTACCTCTAATCCAATTCCAGTGTCTTCAGATGAAAGCTCCTGACGTCATTAGCAATCTGGGAATGAGGACTCATTCTTTCTCACAAAAGGTGACACTCGTCAGACAACTGTTTTTATGAACAAATTAATTAAGCAATTTAATATTAATTTCCCCGTCTCCCAGAAGAAGCCAAAATATAATGGTTGATTCTCTATTTTGTTGAAGGAAGGAAGGAAGGCAGTCTGTCAGTCACTCAGGCAGTTTGCCATCATGCAGGCAGCAGTCAGGCAGTCAGTCTGTCATTCACTCAGTCAGTGAGGAACCGCCTTTTGAGTGACTTAGGAGGAAGCATACAGGAAGCTTCGGGTGTTCATAAAGAACAAACGAAATTTAGGAGTTAATTACCAAGTCTAAAGGAGCTTTTGGGGTTTAACTGGGAAGAAGAAAGATTGGGAGGCTTCTCAACAAAGATCAGATCAAGTCATATTTTGGGGCTTGACAACAAAGGATGAATTACATTTTTGGGATGAAATATAAAAAAGATTTCTGAGATTAAAAGAAATATACAAAATTCTGGGGCTTCATGTCAAAGAACAAACGAGATTTGGGGGTTAACTAGACAGAAAATGCATTTTGGGAATACTAAAGAGATATACACGAGATTTTGTATTCTTGTGCCCTCATAATTTCTCTAAACCCTCCATGCTGGCTTTCAGTTACATTTGTTGTGAATATTTTCTACGTCTATATATGCCACACTATAATGGCAAGACCCTGATCCATATACTGTCACCTCGCCTCAGTTTACACTGATCTTACCATATTAACTGATCTGTCCTCTATGTTACTTTCTCAGTCGAAATCCTACCATACACATATCTTGATATGCTGAGCAGCATTCAGTTCTTCTAGTTTTTCCAGTCTCGTCTAAAATCTTTTATTATGCAGAATTCAAAACAGCAGTTTTTTTTTTAATTTCCCCTGAACCCCAGTTTCACCCACCACCCCCAACTCCAGAACTTTTTCCCCCAAGAAGGGAAAAAAAAGTCATCCCAGACATACCTTACAAACCCCCCCTGATTCAAATCCGCAAAAAAAATAACCTTTTTTTTTACTTAATACACCTTTGCAGCCATCCCCCCCCCTTTGCTTTACATGTCTTTCCCTTGGTTTAATCTTTTGTAATTTCTCCTTTCCCTTTCTTCGACCTCTTCATTGCCATTGTGATGTCCTCAACAGAATCTTAGGGGAGATTTATGATACTTAAGCTAATCCCATTTTTTCATAGGTTTTTCAGAATTACCATTTTATTATCACACATTCAGAAAACTATCTAAATACTTATTGCACATACATATACACATACATATGCATTCACACACAAACGCACTTGCATTCAAACACACATAGCATCATCCACATCTATCGCCCTGCCTGAAGTTGATGGCTTTTGTAATCTTGGAAGTATGATCATGATCTCAGTCGTTCAGTCAGACATTTTCTTGCAGTGTCTCATAATAATAATAATATGAATCTTCCCCTCTGTCGTTTCCCTTCTGGAATGGGACAATTTTCCCACCTTCCTCTCTCCAGTTTATGTGACGCCATTGCAAGTTTTGGTGCCACAGTAGCGTTCCGTCATTGCAAGGAACCCAAAGAGCACAATAAAAGAGGAATATACGAAGGGGAGGAGTTTAAAGGTGAGGATAAGATTAATAATAATCTTAATGTTTCTTGCTGTACAAGTGGAGTAGTAAGATTAAATTGTAAGTGAGAAATTATAGATTGAAAATAAATGCATGAATCGTGGATTCTTTTAACAGTGATGTAATAAATTTGCAAGTAAAAGAAAAATTATGTGAGTGGCGTGTATAGAAAGACTAGTCATATCATATACATACATACATACAAAAATCATTCCTGGTCGCTCAATTTGATAACGGTCTTTGGTCCTCGAGTGAGGAAATGATTGAAGAAAGAAAGAGTCCCTGGTTCCCTCTGGCCTCTGGTCACACGACCCTCGATCCCCAAGATATTTTGTATTTTCAGGAATGTTGGAAAAATATCCTGCCAGATCTGAGAGAACCTGATTTGGGAAGAAGGGAGGAGAGAGACCCCCTTGACCTCACAAGAGAGCAAATGAAGGACTTCCTCTATATATTTATATATATATATATATATATATATATATATAGATATATATATAAAATATATATATAATATATATATATATATATATATATATATATATATATATATATATATATATATATATATATATATATATATATATATATATATATATATATATATATATATATATATATATATATATATATATATATATATATATATATATATATATATATATATATATATATATATATATATATGCAGAAGCCAGGTACTATGTCGGTACCTCTAAGTAAATGGGGATACAATCCACAATGAAGTAAATTCCTCCTTGTAGTGTTAAAATATATATTATCTTGTATAGGATTAAACCTTCGACCATCAACTGTGTTCTTGTTCACTAAAGTGTGATAACACACTTTAGTGAACAAGACCACAGTTGATGGTCGAAAGCTTTAATCCTATACAAGTAATATATATTTTAAACTACAAGAGAATTTACTTCATTGTGGATTGTATCCCCTATATATATATATGTGTGTGTGTGTGTGTCTGTGTGTCTGTGTAGAGTCATATAAAACATATTAAAACTCTTGCTACTGGCTTAAAAAATTTATAAACGAAAACTATATATATATATATATATATCTAATAAAAGGAAAAAAATATATATATATATGTGTGTATATATATATTATATGATATATATTATAGTACCTATATATATATATATATAGTTAGTTATATATATATATATATTATTTGATATATACTATATCTATATATGGCGGTTTGGTGTGTCGTAGGTCTGTGGTTTAGAGCATATCATATACCCTACTTTCGCTACGCTATGACGAAAATAATATAATTAATTATTAAATAGTATTATTAATTAAAAACGAAAAAATATTATATATTTTATATGTGTAAAGATTAAATTTTTATAATTATTTAATATTTATAATATTATATTTAAATTATTATATTAATATTATATTCAATTATAAATTATTAATTATATAAATAATTTATTATTATATCTTTAATAAAAAATATTATAAGAATAATAAATATATATATAAGATAGATATATACTACGTGTTGTTTTGTTGTGTGATATTAATTATATAATTATATATAAGAAATTATAATATATATCATATATCTATAGTATAGATATATATAGTATATATATATATATATTTGCGAGTATAATTGCCCAATGTTAAATGATGATGTTATATTCAATATACGTACGTTGATGTGAAGCAATTCCCAGGACAGGGGAGAGTTTTGGTTTCACGTAGTATTACAACGTTGAGAGTAATATTGTGAATATGATATGTATTTTCTGAGGACGTAATTTACTGTCGGTAATTAGATGGAGTATATATAAATATATATATATATATATATATATATATATATATATATATATATATTATATATATATATATATATACATATATATATATATTTATATATATATATATATATATATATATATATATATGTGTGTGTGTGCGTGTCTACTAATAATATATATATATATATATATATATATATATATATATATATATATATATAAAATATATATTATATATATATATATATATATTGATGTCGGGTGTGTGTGTGTGTGTTTCAACTAAAAAAGAGTCCATTAAGACTTGAACACACAGACCAAGCTGGGAATGACGTCATCACCCACCAGATTCCCACGAGTCAGTTTTTGAGTGACAAAAATCGACTCCGGAAAGAATCCCTGATTCGTCACATCGCCCCGAGGAAGTCTATACATAGGCAAGGGGTTGGGGAGGTGGCTTGGAGAGGGGTGGGCGGGAGGCCGCCGGTTTAAGACATCGCTGGCACATGACTAACCCCCGAGAAAGTAAGTCTTCGCTGCTCATTGCAACCCTCCTTCCTCCAGCGGGAAAAAGGGAGGACCCCCCCCCCCACCCCAACCACGCCACAACCCTTACCTGCCTCTTACTCGCACTTTTTTTTAGATGCCTTCTAGATTTATACATGTATATATGTGTGTTACACACACACACACACACACACACACACACACACACACACACACACACACATATATATATATATAATATAATATATATATATATATATATATATATATATATATATATATATATAAAGGTATAAGCACGAAGGAAAAAAAAACAACAACAGAGTTTCCCCAAGATCTTTCGACGTTCAACATCCTTTACTTAGCAGGAATTGACAGTACAGGAAAGCTCGTATAACTGACAGATAGGGATTATAAGGAGATTAGTAGTACCTAGAATCCGGCACACCTGGAGAAAGAGTAACCTTTCCAAACATGCATAAACATGGGTACAATTTAAAAAAACAAAAAGATTAAGTCAATCTGATCAGACATAAGGACAAGACAATTAAAGGATAATATAGGATGACAGCTATTCAGAACTTTGGCAAACAAAAACTTATTCACAATACATATTCACAATTATATCTTTGAGGTCATTCTTAAACATGTTACAAATGCAAGGGTCTAAATGGAACGGGCCACGACTGACATTAAAATTACAATGTGAAGTAAGTTGTATTATAGCAGATTCTAAAAGATCTCCTGATAAGACATCTTTTGACCTTGCAATTACTTAATTAATGAATATTGCATTAGATGTTTGCCCAGTTTTTACAGAATATTTATGTTGGCTTAATCTTACTCCTAAGCCCTTGCTCGACTGTCCGAGATAAAAATAAGGGCAGTCCATACATGGAATTTTATATATTATGCTGTTGCTTTCCCTGGGTCCATTTTTTATTAACATTCCTTTTAGTGTGTTATAGGAAAAAGCAAGGTTGACCTTAAAGGCTTTCAACAATGATTTAATGGTTTCAAATCCATTAAAATAAGGTAAATGAAGAATGTTCTTAGAATTTTTGTAGGCTTTATTATAACAAATATCTAATATATGTGAAGGATAACATTAATCTTTCCCTATTTCTCTCATGTATTCAATTTCTTGATCCAAATACTGGGGACTGAAAATGCGCAATGCTCGTAAAAACATAGAAGAAAAAATTGATATTTTGATGTTAAGATGGTGGCCTGAATAGAAATGAACATAAGTCAAGTTGTTGGTTGGTTTCCTATAAATGCTGAATTTACATTGAAATGGTTCTCTATGTATCAAAACACCTAAGAATAAGAAAGGGAGGCAATTGGCTTTTTCAGTTCTAGAGTAAACTTAATCGATGGTACCTGGTTATTTAATTATTTAATTTAGAGAGTAAATCATTTACATGAATACCAGCTGGTAGAACAGCTAAAATATCATCAACATATCTATACCACTTTACAGGAATATAAATGATATTAGGTAAGTAGCGTTTTTCAAAGAATTCCATGTACAAGTTTGAGAGGAGTGGTGATAAAGGGTTTCCCATTGTCATGCCAAATATTTGTTGATAAAATTCACTATTGAATATAAACTTACAATCACAAATGCACACTAGTGAGCGAAATAATGTGACTTATAGGTAGAGGTAATTCATGCTGAGTTAGTTCATTACTAAGATATCCTAAAAGTCCCTATAGACTCTATTTTAGAATATCTTTATAATGAACTAACTCAGCATGAATTACCTCTACCTATAAGTCACATTATTTCACTCTCTAGAGTGTGCATTTGTGATTGTAAGTTTATATTCAATGGTGAATTTTATCAACAAATATTTGGCATGGCAATGGGAAACCCTTTATCACCACTCCTCTCAAACTTATACATGGAATTCTTTGAAAAACGCTACTTACCTAATGTCATTTATATTCCTGTAAAGTGGTATAGATATGTTGATGATATTTTAGCTGTTCTACCTGTTGGTATTCATGTAAATGATTTACTCTATAGATTAAATAACCAGGTGCCATCGATTAAGTTTACTCTAGAATTGGAAAAAGACAATTGCCTCCCTTTCTTAGATGTTTTGATACACACTAAAATGAATGTTAATAAAAAATGGACCCAGGGAAAGCAATAACATAATATATAAAATTCCATGTATGGACTGCCCTTCTTTTTATCTCGGACAGTCGAGCAAGGGCTGTCAGTTATACGAGCTTTCCTGTACTGTCAATTCTTCATGTCAGTTTATCTGCTAAGTAAAGGGCGTTAAACGTCGAAAGATCTTGCGGAAACTTTGTTGTTTGTTTTTCCTTCGTGGCTTATACCTTTATTTATGGATTTATCACGTTCCAAACTTTCGTGATTCAGTTATAATATGTGTGTGTGTGTGTGTGTATGCATGTATTTTGTGTGTGTGTATGAAATGTCAGTGTGTATATGTTCCTTACATACATTTTAAAAGAGAAAAAGATAAGGTTGAAGAACACATTCAAAGGAACTTGCAAATAAAGGGACAAATATATAAAGCTCTATAATATTTATAATTCACATGACAGCTCTGGAAATGTTTCCATAACAATTACAGCCACAAATACGGAGGCTGACCCTACAGACTCATTCTATTATTTGTTTCAATATATTATTTTCCCGATATTCGATTCTGAACTTCCAAGCGACATTTGACAGAAAACAGACAACAGCCGGAATAATCCCCAGATTTGATGGCCCTATCGGATCCGAATGTTTACAGTGACACTCGCTCACATTTTTCAGGCAAAAACCGGGATATTTGACTTTTTTTATTATTACTGTTTAGTCCCCCATGCATCATTTTTAGCTGTTATCCTAAAGATTGAGAATTTACTTTTGTTCCAGCATTATCAATATTCTGGACGGGGCTTTTGCCTAACTGAAAGAGTTCTTTTTGGGGCTGAATTGTGAACGGCAACAGGTGGCTGAACGTGCAAGAGGTCAATATAATCAACAAGTGTTTTGGAAACAGGACAACATCCCATTCCATCAGACACAAAGAGGTCAACAAGACGCTAAAGTTACAACTTTTACTTAGGAAATGAATGAAAGGGTCACTTTCTCTCTGGCTGTTATTTCACTTAGAACTTTCCTGGCAAAACTCATATTATGTTTTTAAATATTATATACTTTTCCTTCCTTATCAATTCATTCTCAATTTCTATTTATTTCCTCTCCTCTTCAGTCATAATTTCCTGCCACTCTCCCACCGCTGACAGGAGGATTTCAATTCCCTTTAATCCAATCCCAGTGTCTTCAGATGAAAGATAATGACGTCTTTAGCATTCTGGGAATGAGGCCTCGTTCTTTCCCACAAAAGGTGACACTCGTCAGACAATTGTTTTTATGAACCAATTAAGCAATTTAATATTCATTTTCCGTTCTCCCAAAAGAAGCCGAAATGGAATAGTTGATTTTCTCCTCTTTTACTTAGTTCGAGGAAGGGAGGAAGTTTTTGAGGATGACAGAGTTATGATGTCTGGTGAAACGTCTGTTTCCCCTTTGGTGAAAGATAAATCCGAGGCTTTGGGTGTTAATGAATTTAATAAGCGAGATTTTGGCGGTTAATTCCAAAGAACAGACGAGAGAGAGCGAATATAAACTTGAGAGCTTCACAACATAAACGATTATATACCAGATTTTGGGATTAATGACAAAGAATAAATGAGACTTTGTAGGTTAACGAGAAAGTGAATCCATGATTTGGGTTGTTAATGAGAAAAAGATGAAATAGGATGTAGGGGTTAACAAGAAATAATAAGAAAAATGTATGGGGTTAATAACAAAGAACACGCCAACTTTAGAAGGCTAACGACAAAGAATTTGCAAAGAACAAACTAGACAGAATTAATAAGATTTTAGGAGTTAACAAAACAGCAACAGCAAATTAATTTCTTGCAAGTGAAGGAGCGACACAAGAGAGAAATAGTACAGGAGAACCAACGCCTCAATTAACCTGCCCAGCCCCGAAGAAACTGGAAGGACAGAGGAGGATTTTACAACACGGTGGAAAATGCTTGCTGATTAATTGACTGACTGATTAAAACATTCACGCAAACTGGCGTCGCATACGAAAAAATGCAGAATTATTCCCAAGAATTCTTCCATGCTTCTCCTTTTATTAAACAAAGAAAAATAGAAACAAAATGAAATATGAAACAACTGCACAAACGAGGTCCTTTTCCAAAAAGAATAACACAAAATGATTCGTTTTTCACGCCTAAGTCACGAGAGCCTTTTGCAACATGAACATTCCCCTATTTTGGAGTCTATGCAAGAGTTTGTGTTTTTTACGGATGTATAAACCAACCAACCCAAAACCCCCCACCCACCCCCACCCCCGTTTCTTCTCACGCACACACGCAAAAACAGACTGACATACACACACGCATAACAAGATACACAAACGCATCTCCCTGCCTGAAGTTTGATGGCTGATTTCATCTTGCAAGCATTGTTCCAATCCCATGAGTTCAGATATCCACCTTCTTGCATTGTCTCATATAATAATAATAATAATAATAATAATAATAATAATAATAATAATAATAGGCAGCTTCTTCCCCTCCGTCATTTCCCGCTCAGTTTATGTGACGCCATTGAAAATTCTGGCGACGCAATATTGTTCGGTCACTGTTATTCCAAGAAAGCCCAAGGGGCAGATAAAGAACCATCTGAACGTCCCAGTGGCCAGATAAACAGGAAGAACAGCGTTCATTAGATGAAATGACGAACAGAAAACGGTTGCTGGTTCACCAAAGTGCGTTTCATAGCGTGAATGTTTTTAATGTCGATGACGCTTTCTTGATGGATTTTCTCCAAGAGAATAATATGTGAAGTTAATAAAAGTTAATAATACTTGGTCGGTTTATGATAAAATAACCCATACCTCGATAATAATCTAAACCATTTTAAATATTTAGACCTGAATCAGCTTTTTTAGGCATATAATTAAATACACAATATTCTTACCTCATTAACTCCTTCTTACGACCACCTCATTCGTCTAAATATCAGGTACATTGTTCATCAAGCATGCCAACATGAGCGAATTGGGAAACGAACTCGAATACCTTTTTCTAGTAAGGTAAAGATTCTACAGAGAGAGAGAGAGAGAGAGAGAGAGAGAGAGAGAGAGAGAGAGAAAGCGATGAATTTCTGTACTACTGAAATGAGAACCGTTTATTATAACCCATACTGAACTCCACAGAATGCCACACTGCCTTGACGCTACTTCATCTACATAAACAGACCGAAAGACTGAAAACCACTACTAACTATAACTTCCCAAAGGATCCAAGTGAAAGAGACCAAGTTCATAATTTCCATGAAATAAAGCACTAAAAATGCAGCTGTGGCCACAAAAGGTTTATTTAGAAGCAGGGCTCCCGTGAGAGAGAGAAAGTAATGCAAAGGGCATTGTTATGCCTCGCATTTCTCAGACAAGAATTCAGGTAACACCAAATTGCAAGATTTCCATAAACAATGATTCTCTTCAAAGTCTCTGGCAGAGACAAACTAAATTTATCAGCGAATAAACAAAACCAGACGGACGATAAAGGAAAACAATTCAATTAAGACAATGAACACAAAAATAAATAAATAAAAACAAAAAAACAAAAATGGAAGAAGCAACGGATTAAACAAGTTGACAAAAACGAGGAACATTTAAATTGTAGTGACAGGGAGATTTTCCTGTGGGTTTACTGTTTTAGTTGAGAGAGAGAGAGAGAGAGAGACTTACAATCCACGATTATAATATACTTCGTATTGTGCTGTATCCTAGAGAATGTAAACGACGTAATTAACAGGACTTCCTTTGTAATTCATATCTAGGATGTTGTCAATATCCAGGTTTCATCCTACGTAAGCCAAAGGACATCCTTTGAAACATGAACGTGGCTGTAACCATAGTCACAAAATGCCATCTGAATGCAAGTTTTCTTAAACTTTAACAAAACTTTCAAACAACGTTTGAAAGCAATGTAATTCGTAACCTCGACGTTGGATATTTGACATCTAACCCATTTTTATGAATGCAGTGGCAGCTCAACCTCAAATGCCTCGTCAAATTTATGGATTCGACTGTTTTCTTTATACTATACACACACACATTTGCTATTATAAGCCAGATATTCTAGAAAGTCAACAACAACTTTGTGGAAAACGGAGTAGCAGCCTCAGACGAAGGCTTCGAATACGAGGCAACTTCACGCCACGAGTTACATGTTTCATAAACCTGTGGATTATATCCAGTAGTTCGATGGTTGGTCGACTGAGTCAGCCAACAGGGAATTTTTATTGACAGTCGTACAGAAGGTCTGTATTTTACCAATAGTAAATATATCACATTGTTTTAGCGGATATTGAACGTGATATATTCGAAATAAAATATTTCGTGGGAAAGTCAGAGGTTTCCATGCAAATATATTTGTTTAGATTGCATG
Organism: Macrobrachium nipponense; assembly: GCF_015104395.2. NCBI lineage: Eukaryota > Metazoa > Arthropoda > Malacostraca > Decapoda > Palaemonidae > Macrobrachium > Macrobrachium nipponense. The sequence continues at coordinate 54,097,255 of NC_061095.1, read as the reverse complement.
TAAACAAAGCTAAGATTGAGTATGATATAATAAATGACCTGTGGAAAACACACATACTATGTATATATATATTAGGTATTTAAACAGCTCTCGGTAAGGGCCCAGTGGAGCCGAAACTGTTGAGCTAAAAGGGATTTCAGCTTTTCTTTTCCCTCCCCCTGTGGACTACTCCTTATATATAAACAAATATATATATATATATATATATATATATATATATATATATATATATATATATATATGTGTGTGTGTGTGTGTGTGTGTGTGTGTGTGTGTGTGGATAAATAAATATATATATATATATATATATATATATATATATATATATATATATATATATATATATATACATAATATATATATATATATATATATATATATAATAGTATAAATAAAGATAAATGCCAGAAGGCAAAATAAACGAAGGAGTCTGCAAGATCTTTCGACTTTAAAATTCCTTTACTGAGCAGATACTGACAAAAGTACGAGAAAAGACAATACAAGAAGGTTCGTATAACTGACAGATAGGGATTATAAGGGATTAGTACCTAGAATCCGACACACCTGGAAGATAAGAAACCTTCCCAAACAAGCATAAACAATGGGTGCAATTAAAGGTTTAAGACAATCATCTCAGATACAATCTCCAGACAATTAAAGCTATTATAGGTGAATTGTCTGGAGATTGTATCTGAGATGATGTCTTAAACCTTTAATTGCACCCATTGTTTATGCTTGTTTGGGAAGGTTTCTTATCTTCCAGGTGTGTCGGATTCTAGGTACAATCCCTTTATAATCCCTATCTGTCAGTTATACGAACCTTCTTGTATTGTCTTTTCTCGTACTTTTGTCAGTATAGCCCAGTAAAGGAATTTTTAAAGTCGAAAGATCTTGCAGACTCCTTTGTTTATTTTCATTCGTGGGCATTTATCTTATTTATGGATTTATCACGTTCCTAACTTTCGTATTCAGTTATACTATAATATATATATATATATATATATATATATATATATATATATATATAATATATATATAATATATATATATAATATATATATATTGTTGTTACTCTAAAGTCATATCTAAAAACGTTTATGAACATAAAAACCATAAACCTGTTTCCACCCCAACTACCTCTGAGGGCGTGACTCCAGAACAGGTATAAAGTCAAAAATCCTGCCATTACCTCACAGTGAAGCCCTTGCCAGTTCGGGGGTGTTTAGCCGGCTGTATCATTCATGATTGGAGGTCACAAAACCCCCTAATTGCGATACTCTTTTGGCTTGAAGAGCAAGGACAAGTGATGTTCTGAGACTCTCTGAGACGAATGAGAAAGGACAGTGAGGTGAGTGTGTGCAGGAACAGGAAAGACCGAGGCAGAGACTCAGACAAGAGTCTCCATCTGACTACCCGTAGACGAGAGGCAGATGGGTAGCCAATGTGTTTATCGATGTGAAAGGGAATGATTGGGTCAGCCATTTTGACCTCTGAGGAGTCGTTATCCTTGGTTAAATCATCCTATGAATGGAGTGTTATCTAAGAGATAGATTTAATTACTTATGGCGATAGAAAACGATAACAAGGGCCAGGAGACGTTTCCCTTCTGGGGACATAAAGGCTCTGTGAAGTGTGTCATCAAAAGAACTTTCGAACTATTAAGAAGACTGACAGAAAATATGCAGACTATTGCCTTACACAAAGCAAACAGTTCCCTCCCGTACGAACCACATTCTTAGACTCGAAGAATAAAATATAAAAAAAACACTCCCAGTGGATACATTCCTGCCTTCCCCACCGAGTGCCACCAGCTTTCAGTTACAGTGCCGAAGGCAGAATGCAAGAGGAAATGGAGTCGGTGATTGACAGACGGAATGCCTTTTATTGACAATGGTGTCACTTACAAAAAAGTAAAATCACAATATCACTTTTCCCCAGAACTGAATTCACGCCTTCAGGTTTTCCTTCCTTCGCTCTTTACATAAAAAAAGGGAAAAACTAAAAACAAAATTAAAAAAACAAAAAAAAATGCCTGTTCCTACAAAAGGTAAAACGTGTTTCAAATTCTGGACACAAATCAAACCTCAGTGACCTATTTCATTCGACATTTGTTTTCGTCAAACAATTTTGTTTCTGTTTGTGTTCTAATTTTTCGTTTTTTTGTTTTTTTTTTTTACTTATGTTGCACATTTTTTAATTGTTCGTGTCTGTGTTTATTGTTTCATATTTTTGTCTCAAATGGTTAAGAATAAAATGCCACAGGAAACAAGTTTAAATGAATAAACAGAAAAACAGAACTTTCAATCTTCACTCAAGTAATTTTCAGTTTTTTTTTATTCACTTAAACTCTGCTTCTACGGTGGCTATTTTCGTAATCATTCCAAAAAAACCTAAAGAATGTGTTTTTATTCCTAGTTTATCACGTATTTTTTTAAAGCTTAACACTTTGACTAACTTTCGCAATAAAGATCAGAAAACCTTAACATTGTCTGTCACGTTGACAGTCAATCTGTCAATAATATATATATTATATATAGATATATATATCCTATATATATATATATATATATATATATATATATATATATATATATATATATATATATATATATGCAGAGACACGGCCGCGAGATTTACATAAATTTGAGAGAGTAATTAAAGGAGATCTTCTTTTATATGCCATACCATGTCAAGCAGTAATGGCTGTATAGTAGAGAGAGAGAGAGCGATAGAGAGAGAGAGAGAGAGAGAGAGAGAGAGAGAGAGATTATCTTTCGACACTAGACATATCTCTCTGAAATCACTCAAGCCTGGAGGATCATGGCACATTGATTGATTTATGTTTACTCAAACTGGCGTCACATCTAGGTTACTGACGCTGTGATAAGATTAAATAGGAAACTTTTAAAAAATGAAAAAAAAAAATTAAAAAAAAAGGACATTAATAAAAGAAATGTCTAAATACAAAAATTCTGGAAGAAGTTTCATATAAGATATATATATATATATATATATATATATATATATATATATATATATATATATATTAATTTAAGCCAGCATCCCAGAACGTATATAAAACTATGATGAAGACGAAGACCATATCCAAAACCAGACATGGTCAGTCTTTCATCCATAAACCATCTCGGCAAGAAAGCAGACTCCCACAATGCACCAGCTGTGACGAATTAGGATCGTTCGTTCGTAGAAAAGCTCTTGTATAGCTGACAAGTCTATTTATGTTGCCACTCCTTTGATTTCAGAATCTTTCTCTGTGCAGTTCTTGCGTTGTTTCTCATTTATTCAATTTTAGTTGGTTTTCTAGTTATTAGTCTTTACTGCCACAAGGCATTTCTCTAAACAAATGTTTTGTACATTCTCTCTTTCCGTACTTCGTCGCATTTTCTCTTGTACGTCTCTCCGTCTTATCAAACATCAGATGATTAATTTGACTTTATATTTCATCCTAAAACTCCTTCATGTTCTGCCAACCATTTATCATTCCATTTTTTTTTTTGCAGGAACAATTTCTTCTTCTTACGATTCTCTTATTGGATTCCTGCTCTCTCAGTTATTCTCGATCCCTCGAGTCATTCATTTCGCCATTCTTACACTTTTCCCTCTTCTTTATTATTATCGCCTCCATTTCTTCCGAGGTCGCGTATCTAGCTTTTTATATATTTGATCCTTCTCATATTTTATTCCCCGCCTTTCCACATTCGAGAAACTTCTCGCATAATTCTCCCTCTCCCCTCTCCTTAAATATCTGATCGTCTTTCCACTGCATTTATCCTTCGTTTCCTTTTTTCATTCTTGTTTCCCAGCACATTTATGTCGTCGCCTTTCTTGCATTTATTCTGTTCCTTGGATCCACTCAAACTTTTTTCTTCTTATTCTTGGAGTCATTATTATTTTCATCTTATTCTTCTCGATTTCTCGTACTAGTTTTTCATTCTTTCAGCTGATCTGATTCAAGTTTGCTGATTCATCACTAACATCGCTCGTTTTAACACCAACTTATGTTATAAAAGTTGTCAGAACTTGAATTATAGTCTCTGTCCTGACAATCATGTAAATCTGCATTCCATATACATTTTTATGATGGATAAATAAATGAACGAATAAAGAAAGTTCTCAGTTATCCTGTGAAACTTATAAGAACATTTAAATACATTCTCAGTCTTGACAAGGATGTATATTTGCGCTCTAGTTACTTGTACAAGAAATAAACGGGACCTTAATTTAGTGTCAAACCGCCAGAACGCCAAAGTAAATTCCAGCAAAGCAGGAAAGAATATTAAATACATTTCCTGTCTTCTCAATGTTGTAGTTATGCTTTCTAATTGCTTTTAAAGTACATAAATTAACAGATACTTAAATTGGGGAGAAACCACAGAACGTCAAAATAAATTCCACGAAAGCAGGAAAGAGAGAGGAGGTAAAATGCAGACCACCAGACAGACGCCCTCTGCAGGACCCTAAACAAAAAAACAATGAGGAGAAACTTTGACGTCTGATAGGAGAAGATCTCAGCCGCAAAATCAGAGTCATAACTTATTTGAGTTTCCGAGGAGCCATCTGACACTCGGGAGGAGCCATCCGACACTCGGGAAGAGCCGAACCGAGTTTTATTATGGAGGAATTTTGAGCCAACAGACGACGCCTTTTCCCTTTTAGACGAGACGCCTCTGGGGACGTTTTTCATTTTCCTATTGGGAGGATGAGGGCGCTAGACCTAGGCTCCCTTTCTAATGAATAAAGACCTTCTCTAATGGACGAAACCAATAGGGTGAAGGCGCTAGACCTACGCCCCTTCTGTAAAGGATAAAACCACCAAAGTCTTTGAATTACCAAGGACGACATTTGCTTAATTCATTTTTCAGGTCAACTAGGTAATATCAGGTCATACTCTGAAGGAGCTGGAAAATTTGACTGTCCAACACGAGTTGAATCTGGATTGCATCGTGTAGTGGGTGAGTAGGTTCCCAAATGCCACCATAAAACTGTAGACTTACATGATGTAGCACAGAACACACATACACAAATATATATATATATATATATATATATATATATATATATATATATATATATATATATATATATATCATATAATGTGGAAACTGAGTGACCAAGAATGGCAGCAGAATGCCGAAGAAACGTCTGAAGCCATAAACAGAGGGGCAGAAGCGTTTTTTTAATTTAACAGTAAAAACTGCATCGAAATTTCTTAGGCCCAATCGAGTTCTCTGTACAGCGTATAATGCTGTATGAGCCGCGGCCCATGAAACTCTCAGCCACGTCCCAGTAGTGACCTGTCCTACAGCGTTAACAGATCATGGCTAAATTGAACCTTGAATAAAATAAAAGCTACTCTGGCTAGAGGGCTGCAATTTAGTACGTTTGATGATTGGAAGGTGGATGATCAACATTCCAATTGCAGCCCTCTGGCCTCGTAGTTTTTAAGATCTGAGGGCGGACAGGAAAGTGCTGACGGACAGACATAGCCTCTCAGTAGGTTTATTTTCCTGTGATTTAATTGTTCCATGAAAAGCTTTGCAATGCTGGTTGGAAATAAACTTGAAATTACATCAACTCTAAGACTTTCTTTAAACCAACAATTTGATTTATTGATATATATATATATATATATATATATATATATATATATATATATATATATATATATATATATATATATATATATATATATATATGAAAATTCCAAGGCGGCACGTTTTAGACGGAGGCAATTTCATTAACCTCTTAATAACTCGAGCAACAACTAATCCCAGAAGTTCTCTGAAGTGCATGAAATTTATGGTCTCAGGAAAGAAATCCCATTTGCTTCGTTCGTCCATCTCTGGAAGTCCAGCCATTGCTATCTTCACTCTCGATTTAGTAGGTGGTAAATATTCTCTTGGAATTAAAACACACACACACTCTCTCTCGTAGTAGCCATCTTGCTTGGTGAGACGTACCCGCGTGAAGTCACAATAATCAACAGATATCACAAGTTTAACATACGACTAGAATTTGAGAAATATCTAGAAGTGTTCGTGAACTATCGGTGATAAGATTAGTGTGAAAATAGTAGGATAAAACGTCTTCTAAGTTAGTTTATCAAGTGTAATACTATAAATCAGAACAGATGGCAGTAAGTTCCAACTGCGGGAAAAGGTGGCGTAATTTGGCGTGTTTAGCAGTTTAGCAGATTCGCAATATGATGAGGTAGCAGGAAGGGAACTGGCATTTCTCATCTATGAAATCAGCAACAGTCCTAACCAAAAGATACAAAAAAGCATTCATAGATATATTAGAAGGATATAATCCTTCAAACTGGAACAAATCTAATGAAAACATCTTGAAAATAATTGAAGAAGTTCCAAATAAAATCCAAGTGGTCAAGAGACTCATAAAGAAAATATACATAAACCAACATATTCCGACAAAGAAAAAAAATGAATAAGGTGAATCTTGTGAATATCCTAATTGATGCATTAGGAAAAAGAATGCCAAAAGCATGCAAACTGTGTAAGGTTTTGGTATAGCATAGTCAATCCACAAAACCTAATCAGAAAAGTGCTGCATGCTGAACATTCCGACCCATCCAAAGTGTGCTGAGGTAATACAAGATTTGAGAAAAGATACAAGAATTTTTTGTTCAACATGTCTATCATGGATAGACAATGTTATTAAATCAAGATTGAATGTACAAATAGTTGAGGATGAAAGAAGAAGAGGAAGAGGAAGGAAGAAGAAGAAAAAGAAGAAGAGGAAAACGGAAGAGAAGTAAACAAAAATGAAATGACAGAAAAAAATAAGGAAAACAAAGAACAAGATAAAGTATGGATGCAGAGATACTCATTGATACTGACATATGAGGCAATAAAGCAGCATACCTACGAAGAAATAAATTACGATATGACAACAGAAAAGCAAATCCCGAAGAGGCTCTACCCAGATCTATACAATGACGGGAAGAGGAAAAAATAGACAAGAAAGACAAAATCTGCAACCTTTTGAAAAGAGGGAATTGCAGATTTTGGTAGAAAGATGTTACTACAAACATCCTAAGATATGTCAAAACTATGAAATATATGGTAAATGTGCATACTTAGATGATATGAGGATGATTGCAGAGATCTGCATCCAAAAATATGTAAAAACCTAAAAGAAGGAAAAGGATGTAAGTTCGACAAAAAATGCAAATATATGCACCCTGTAGCCATGAATCATAATCAAATAAATAACCAACCAAGTAATAAAATCCAAAATAAGAAAGAACAAATAAAGAGAGAAATCAAGAATATCAGGTAAAAGAGAAAAGCAAACCACGAATGAGATATGCAGAGGTGTCAGCAAAAAATTTCAAAGCATCAGCTCCGAAATTCTACTCAAGAGATAATAACTGTATTTTATTATGCAAGAGGATATTGCAGAAACAGGAGAAAATTGCAGATTCAGACACAAAATGAATAATTATGATGAAGGAAGATCAAATATTATGGAAAAGTTGGATTTTTTAATGTCAGAATTTTCTGGAAATGAAAAACAAGAACAACATACCAGAACAGGAGAGGACATGGGAAAATCCTATTACTACCAGTATTAAATGAAGGTAGGAAAAACACGCAAACCATCATAGTGATGAATGCGCAGGGTTTAGTTACGAGTAACTCAAAAAGAAAAATAGAGTACTTAGAAGAACTAACCCAAAATGAAAAGAAAATAGATATAATGAATATAAGTGAAACCTGGTATTCCCAAGAGACTGGGAATGATGATCAAATAAAAGGGTTCCAAACTTATAGATCAGATAGAAAAAATAGGAATCAAGGGGGAACCGCAATATATGGGAAAGACAAAAAACAAGGAAAAATATATGAGAAATATAGTAACTCAGAATGTGAACTAATAGCGGTAGAATTTGAATCTGAAAAATTGATGAACATAGTAATATATAGACCTCCTAATACTAAAGAGTTTGACTTAATAATTGAAAAATTGGATGATATATGTAGAAATCACAAGGGACTGGACTATTCTCCTATCTGGTGACTTCAACTTTCCTTTCGTAGAATGGAAAGAACGAATAGGAGATTGTGGTTGTACTTATACATATAAAAAAAGAAAGAGTAATAGTAGTGCAGAAGATAAGAGGCAATTTGAAAAGCTATTAGATATGCTACTAGAATCAACATTCAACAAATAAATCACCTGCCAACAAGAAAGGAAAATACTTTAGACCTAGTATTTGTGAACGAGATGAATTATGTTAAAGAAATAATAGTTTATAATGCGAGTATTTCAGACCATAATGTCATAGAATTAACAGTTCATTCCAAAGCAAGTGAAAATAGAGATAAGCAAGAAATGAAAAAGTGGGAAGGATATGGAAAATACAACTCTACAGTAAAAATATAAAATGGTCAGAAATTAATGAAGAATTAAACAAAGATTGGGATAACATTTTCGTAAGTGATGACATAAGGGTAAATACGGAGATATTATATAAAATATTGGAGATAATAGTGGAAAAATATATACCGAAGAAGAAAAGAAACTCATCATTCATGCATACCAAGAGACAGAAGGATCTTGTTCCAGAAAATCAGAAAATGGAAAAAAGGTCTTGCAAAAGAAAAAAATGCATGGAAAGTTATAGAACTAAAAAAGTAAGATAGAAAATGCAGAACAAAAGATTATACAATCAAAAGAAAATGAAAAACGGGACTTGGAAGAAAAAACCCTATTAAATATCAAGCAAAACCCCAACTATTATACTCATAATGCGAAGAAGATGAATAAAAGAAGAATAGAAATAGGCCCTCTGAGAATTGAAGGGAGATTAACGAATGAAAAAAAGAAATTTTGCAACATACTGGCAGAACGATATAAGAGAGAATTCACCCCTAGAATAGATAATGAAGATAATGATATAGAAGTAAGGATGAAAAATAGTGAATATTTAGCTGACATAGATATTAATGAAGCTGATATTGTGCAGGCTATTAATGAAATTAAAAATGGAGCTGCTGCAGGGCCAGATGGAATTCCTGCTATTTTGTTAAAGAAAGTAGTTCATTCTATCGCAAAGCCACTTGCAATATTATTAAGACAAAGTGTAGATACAGGCAAGATATATGATGAGCACAATTAGCATATATTACCCCTACTTTCAAAAGTGGATCAAGACTAGAGGCAAGTAATTATAGGCCTGTGAGTCTAACATCACATATTATGAAAGTGTATGAAAGGGTAATGAAGAAAAATATTATGAAACATTTAATAAAAAATAATTTGTTTAATAAAGGACAACTGGTTTCGTACCCGGAAAAAGTACACAAACCCAACTGTTAGTCCACCGTGAAAACATATTCAAAAATATGAAAGCGGAAATGAAACAGATGTGGTTTATTTAGACTTTGCAAAAGCTTTTGATAAAGTAGACCATAATATAATTAGCGAAGAAAATTAGAAAACACAATATCGTGGATAAAGTAGGAAGATGGTTAAAAGAATTTTTACACAACAGAAAACAGATAGTTATTGCAAACGACGAGAAATCGGATGAAGCCAAGGTAATATCCGGTGTGCCGCAAGGTACGGTGTTAGCTGCAATACTGTTTGTTATTATGACTTGAAGACATAGACAATAATGTTAAGGATTCGGTAGTGAGTAGTTTCGCAGATGACACAAGAATAAGTAGAGAAATTACTTGTGATGAAGATAGAACGCTCTACAAAGAGACCTTAACAAAGTATATGATTGGGCAGAGGTAAATAGGATGGTATTTAACTCTGATAAATTTGAATCAATAAATTAGTGGAGACAGAGAAAGAAAGCTATATGCATATAAGGGACCTAATAATGAGACCATCACAAATAAGGAAGCAGTTAAAGACCTTGGTGTGATGATGAATAGGAACATGTTATGCAATGATCAAATAGCAACTCTGTTGGCAAAATGTAAAATAAAGCAAAAATGGGATGTTGTTAAGGCACTTCAAAACAAGAAAACCGCTGAACACATGATTTATGCTTTATAAAACATATGTTCGTAGTCCACTTGAATATTGCAATATGATATGGTAAACCCACACTATCAAAAGGATATTGCACAAATAGAGAGTGTACAAAGGTCCTTTACAGCTAGAATAGAAGAAGTTAAGGACCTAGACTACTGGGAAAGACTACAATTCTTAAAATTATATAGTCTAGAAAGGAGAAGAGAACGCTACATGATAATTCAGGCATGGAAACAGATAGAAGGAATAGCAGAAAATATCATGGAACTAAAAATATCAGAAAGAGCAAGCAGAGGTAGATTAATAGTGCCCAAAACTATACCAGGAAAAATAAGGAAAGCACACAGGACATTAATCCACTACGCACCAGCATCGATAATGCAGCGTCTATTCAATGCGTTGCCAGCTCATCTGAGGAATATATCAGGAGTGAGCGTAGATGTTTAAGAATAAGCTCGACAAATATCTAAACTGCATCCCAGACCATCCAAGATTGGAAGATGCAAAATATACCGGAAGATGTACTAGCAACTCTCTGGTAGACATTAGAGGTGCCTCACACTGAGGGACCTGGGGCAACCCGAACAAGATGTAAGGTCTGTAAGGTAAGGTAAGGTCTCTCTCTCTCTCTCTCTCACTCTCTCTCTCTCTCTCTCTCTCTCTCTCTCGTCTCTTCTCTTTCTTCTCTCTCTCTCTCTCTCTCATATTTTTGAGAGAAATGGAAATATATTTGACGTTGCACATCCTGAATAAGTTTCGTAAAAACGAATGTAACTCGTTTTCATCACTTGTGTGGTGTAACTTTTTTTTTTTACAACTGCCAGTTTGAATTCCCTTTATAAGTTCCCTGAGAAACATTATTTCCCCTCAAGACATTTCTCTCGCTTTCCTGTTTTTATCCTTTGCCATTATGACACAAAAGTTGTCATAAAAGTCTATCCTTAGAATCACACTTCACTTATGAATCATAAATAGATTACCAAGAACCAAAAGGCCTTAGACCCATAGAGAAGCATCACCAAGGACAAAGAGAATCATTATTATTCCTCCGTCCTCACGACCGTGAGGAATTCCTCATTTATCCTCACTGAGGAGCAATGACGATGCGGAGCAGAGCATTATGAGGAATCAGTTATTCCTGACGCGGCTTCATTAGCAGGAAATTTGTTGTAATGAACCAAAGGCTGTGAGGAAATTAGCTGCTTTAGCTAAGTAGGTGTTGCCTTGGGTCGTCTCAAGTTGGGAAAATAACATTTCGTGATATTGTAATTGCACTTCGAATCAATTATTACGAGAGGGTTGAGGAATATTAGACGGAAAAAAATATTATGAAAGGAGGTACAGTAAAAGGAATAAAAGAGGTTGCAGCTTTTCGGCCTACTTTGTAATAATAGCATTAATATTTCCTTGTTGAACTGGAGAAAACCTTCAGTTCTGAAATTGTTTTATGAAAGTTCTCAAGAAGCAGCCCCTTTCCTATTCATATATATAATTTTCATTATCACAGAAGCCAGTTAGTAAATAAAAGCTTCAGTGATAAAACTGGAATCCCTTTATGAACTAAGAAAATTGTCGGTGGCATTAATGATCTAGAAGTATCTCTTTGGGCTTCACCCAATATTTTGTTTAAGAATAATCGTCGCGCACGTACCGTACCGAACCTTGTATTGTAACCGATTCTTGTAACAAAAACGCAAGTGTGGACGGTTCCTCGAACCCGAACCCCGAACCCGCGAGGTTCGAGGCTCGGTTCGCCCTCCGTCCCGTCAATTGTCGGTTTTTGGGCTCCGAATCAAAGGGAGGTCTCTTTGAACGTTACGCCATGTGTGGACGGGACCTGTATTACACGCGTAACAACAGAGGTTGCTGAACTTGTTAACACCGACTATGAACAAGACCGTCCATAGTAGAGTCCCTTGTTTTGGTCAGTCAGTACGTATATGTCTACCATGGCTGATTGAAGTGACGAAGAGGTCCTTCAATTTATTAGCTATTACGAAGAGAAGACTTTACTGTGGCCAGAAACTTCTTGGAATCTCATGTCAGCGAGTAATTCCCGACCACTGTATTCTACCCTTCTAGTATATAGCCTTGATTGCCACCATCTTCTTTTATTTCGCTTCATCTTCGTTAAATAATGTGTATAAATATACGCGGCAGCTGCTACTTGCATGGTGGCCATCGTCGGTAAACAACCCGGACAGAGACAGACTGGTGATCGCAGTGGATTGAAATGAAGTTACGTGTTTAACGTGGTTACGGTTCGTCCTCTACATTTTGACACCTTGTAACCGTATATGCGCAACTCAGTTACACATACAAGGTTCGGCTCTCACGTGTGTACCCACCTTAAGATACCTTACATCAAGCCAGTGAAAATAAACGTCCAAGTTTAGGAACGCTTTTCAAGTTACCGATGCATTGTTCTCTGAATATTATAGAGTTTGCAATTTTAAAAAAGGAAAGATCAACATATACAATATAATTACTCATAATTTTAATACTAATGTACCAAAATATCGAGGTAAATACGATAATTTCCCATGAGCCATACGATGTCAGGAGACGTATAGGTAGTCTGCATGGCAACACTGAACTGAACAACAACTGGCAAGTGACGATAAGCTATATGGTTGTCTATTGTTTGGCGTTGTGTTGTGATCCCGTGCTAAGACAGCGGTTAAATTCGTTCGTTAAAATTTAATTACCTCTGTTCCTGTGTATGATTTTGCTCTCACTGAGCGCTTAGTATGTACGATTATTGACGTGCTTAAGCAATTAATACTTGAAATGCCTTTCGAAGGAAGCATTAACAGATTTATTAACAAAACAATCACAGCATAAAACCTCCAATATCAATAGATAATATAAACTAAAATCATACTTAATTTACTATACATTGTGGAAAAGACAGACAGACAGACAGACAGAGAATTTGTTTACTTTTGGTGGTATTCAATTAATCTGACGGAGAATAAGAACATTTTCGACGATTTAGTTACTTATCACGAAATGTAAGGAATATATGTAGGTAATTCTAGGCAATAACTACGCACGGACTGCAAGGAACGTTCCCGTGAATCCGACAGCCACTAGGGATTGGGGCGTCAAACGTATTTCGCAGTGTTTAGTACTAGCCCCGGGGGCTTGATTACTGTCGACCCCAAAAAAATAAAGGTAAATTCTTTAAAAGCAACCGAAATAGTAAAGGAAACTGCAAATTCCAAAGAAATACCCTACGGAGGTATTAGCTAGACCTACATGTATATAGTATGAACACTTACTGAAAAGGAAACCACAATTCTTATCACTATTAATGAAAGGTCGAAACATTCCCCTTACCTTATGATACTGTAGACTTCCAAGTTCCCTTCTTCAAGTCCTCAGTGCCCTTAGGAACGTCTTCAGCCGAGTTCCTGAGATGCCCCTTGGGGTACAGCCTGCCCCACAACTGCCTAATGGCATAAATAAACTCAGGCAATGTTGTGGTATCCAGACGTGATGAAGTCCCATATTATTTTTGTACGATTAATATCCATAGCACCCAAGGCTATCCCATACCATCACCTCATCAGGTTGCTTTGAGGGATTAATTAGCAGTGCACCTGTTGGCCACAGGTATCAGGCCCCCTTCTTCTTGTGAACAAGTCATTGGTCTATTACCAGTACTGTGAAAGTCGCCTCGTCACTCCCAGTGACGCTCCTACAGTCCTGCATTTCCTTCTTCGGTCGTAAGACATTAGAGCCTTTCTCCAAAGGACTCTCATTCAGTCCTACTCTAACTTCTATGATCGTAGGACATTGCAGGCTTTCGACAGGTACGTAAACTCATAAGACGAAAACAGTCTAACCCATTACCTCAGAGATTGGTTTCTGTCTCTTCAATTCTGGTTCAAAAGGCCTTGGGTTTGCAGATTTGTAGTCCTTTTCTTGCAGTAAGCTTTAGAGTTTTAGATGTTGTGTTTCAGTGACCTCCTGTTCCCTGACACAAGGGGTAGATAAAGCTTGCTCGATACCTTCCCTGGGCAATGAAGCGGTAGACTGATCGCTCATAAACAGATGGTTCTTGCAATTTCTCTAACTTTCTGCTAAATCTTGTTAAGTTTGATGATCTAGGCACCATATCAACACATCTTGTACTTCATCTGGGTAAGGTTCCATCGAGAGAGATACTCCCGAAAAGTGAGCAACTGACGGAAATAACAAGAACGTTTGATTCACTTCGGCAACACTTCACTCAGATCCTCTCGGGACATGAGCTCACGAGGTACTGAAAGGGGAGGGGCGGGTGGGTGGTCCCCCCTGAAAAGAGAGACTCGTCCTGAGGGGTGGCAAAAATGTGGCAAGATAAAAAGGCACACTGTGAAATGGGCCTTTAATTCAAGTAAAATATAACATAATAATATGAAAATGGTCGAATTTCCACCCAACATCAGCCTAAGAGTAGAATACATATTTAAGGGTTATTCCAATAATCGTAATATTTAGACATGATCAATTTGACAATTATTGCCTTTGTGGTATAAAGAGCCCCAAAAGACTTAAACTAATATTATTAATTAAATAAATGGTTTCAAACTCACGACATCACAGGAAGACTGACTGATTCATCTGTACGAGTAACTGGCGGCGCAAAGCTTGTGGTCATCCACGATAAAACAGACTCCAGTGAAAACCAGTTACAGGGCGTCATCTTAATTCATGAATATTATTCATAAATACACAATTATTATATAATCATATAATCATCGATATAATCCAGTTGATTACTAATTATTCTACACTTGACCACAAAACAAGACAACTGACTGAATTTTCCTCGGTTTTTCTTTCTGGAAATGTGGAAATAACTGTGGTACTATACTGAACTCACTCTCTTTCTCCCGCCACTCCCCTGGCCCCCCTCTCTGTCTCTCTCTCACACTCTCTCTCGCTCTCACTCTCTCCCCCCAGTTGTGAGAGAAAGCAGGGTATCAGCCCACAGCCAACTAAAGAGGCATTTCGGAAAGAAAGAGATCTGAGGTTCCTAAGGACGCGGCTTCCCCCAGGGATTACTGTTGTGTTCGTCTTCCTCCAGAGGGTGAGGAAGGATTGACGCTCGGATGTTATTATTATTATTATTATTATTATTATTATTATTATTATTATTATTATTAGAGGTAGTAGTAGTAGCCGTAGTGCATTTTATGGTATTCATTTTGGTGAATAGAGTACTGTTATTACTATCATTATTATTATTAGTTCTTTATATTAGTTCTTTATAATAGTTTTCATTAGCAGTGGTTTATGATATGGCATCATTTTAGACATATCATTATTATTACTATCATTAGCAGTAGTGTATGATAGGGGGAGTGTTTCTGGTGGTGATGTCATTAACATTATCATTATTAACAGAAGTATGGCATTTTTGGTGTCACGCGCATTAACCCTGTTTAAAATATTGTCATTATGCTGTATATTATACTATATGCCACCACTCTCACAGGTTGATATAATGACTAATATTCATCATTCAGTTCCCGGGGAAGGTTAAGCAGATAGTGAAATTATTGGTCATCTCTTCTCTCTCGCAGGAAAGGTCAGTGGGGTTCGGTTATAATAATAATAATAATAATAATAATAATAATAATAATAATAATAATATAATTAAACATAGGTGACTGGATTACATTCCTCTAGCTTCACGTACAGTCTAAGAATGGTGCAAATGCCTGACAGAATGAATATATAACAATAACGAACAGCATCTTATAAAAAACTGTTCATAAACGTTGCTGATCGACGGCGTCATTTCAATGCTTGGTAGCCGTTGACAGATCTTGCAATATCGGTATGCAATTGCGTTATTCAATAGTTCTGTGCAATTATCACCCATTTGCCCCAATTTTCAGAGAGTATGGTTTTCCACTGACCTAATTTCATTCATGTCAGGTTATTGTTTTCATTTTTACGGATTTTGATGAACCCGAACTGTGCATGTCTGCTCTGTCCGTGAACCAGCAGTAGAGTTGAGTCTAAATGTTATATACCCGTGGGGTCAACATGATTAAAACCAATATTATTGGACACGAAATCTATTATTTCTTTAAAGTGAATCTTGATTTCTTTAATTCTCTGCCTATTAATTTCGTGTTCAACCCAGTACTTAACGTCCAGATGAAACAACAGTTTTATAAGACGCAGCCCAATTCGTAGATTTACTGTTAGGCCTATGTTTCAACTTCTATAATAATCTCTACATTAACTTTCGTGCTCAACTCAGTACTTGATGTCGAGATGAAACGGTAGTTTTATAGTGATAGACGCAAACAAAACCATAACGTTAATGTCAGGCCTAACTAATGCAGCTACAACAGAAGACAGAATGATACAACCCTACAAATTCGGCGCCTTTAAACCTTCGTTACCCTAAGTCTTTCATATCTGTAGGACTGAATTTCCAAAGTCTTTATCTGAAGGATTCGTAGAACTGAAGAGAAAGGGAGAAATTTTAAATTGATCCTCGAAATAGATAAGACTAAACCTCTGCATTGCTCCCGCTTGGATGAAATATCAGATGCTCTCTCCCAAGTTCACCGTTTTCTATTCCATTTTGGAGGAACCGGTTTCTGATCCCACGCTCGGAGGAGGGAACGCTTTCGTACTTTTCTCGTGATATGGTGAATTATAGAGTATTTACATAATCTTTACAGTATTTAAATAAAGTCTACAGTCTTTCAATTCGGTCTATAGTACCTCAGTATTTCGATTCATTAAGAGCTAAGAGTGTTCTACTTCAAGTTTCCTTAAATCTATGACTTTTTAGTGCTATTTTTCATCCAATACTTATGTAATTCTTATTTATACATCTTTCATTGAAATATTTCTTACTTTAAGTGAATAAGAAGCTTATATGTTTAAGAGTGTATAGTAATGGGTCTAGATCGAATTTTTTTAAAAAATAAATTTGAAAGTCGAAAGAAGTAATTATGACCATCGAAAATACAGTTATATATATAAAATGTGCGTGTTCTATAGATACCTGTACAGGCTACTTGCACTCGAATAAACAATCAGCAACCAACATCCACAATTTAGGACAGAACTCCCTCCACCTTAAAAAACTGCACAAAAACTCAAAATAACTATATTCCAGAAGGCGCCCTGATGACAGCCAATAATGACAACCAATAAATCACCAGAGGCAAAAGAAAAAAGAAGAAGAAAACCTCCGGATAATCGATGTATGTCATCCCATGACTCCGGGGAGCCAATCATGCCCTCACCAGATCCTAACTGGGAGGGTAGAAGAGAAATTCGGGTCCCTCTTTCATATTCCTTTAAAAAAAACATTAAAAGCAGATTCCAAGAATGAGTTATTGCTAGCAAGGAATTTTATTTATTATTCTGACGAGCGTTCAGTGCAGGATTAGCCCCGGATTCTATGTTAATTGGGTGGGGATTTACGTCTCTGAAGTTACCAGATGTGGATAGGAGCCACCTTCGATTTTATCTTATCAATTAATTTATGGAGTTCTACGATGAATGAAAGTTTCTATTAGTAATATTCTTTATATTTCGGGTGGATTTATTTTCGGGGTCATTATAAATCGACAATGATTTATAATGAATTGACTAAAACTTAAACTGGCTTAAATCACGTGGTATTTCAAGGCAAAATACGAATGCGACTCAATTATGATTATATATATATATATATATATATATATATATATATATATATATATATATATATATATATATATATATATGAAACATAATAGTTATTAGTATATTAGCATGAAATACGTAAAGTGAATTGCCACCGAGAAATATTGTGATAATTTTCTTGACTTTGGTGTAATCGATTAACTAAATTGTTTCTCTATTAACCTGTAACTAAATTGTTTCTCTATTAACCTGTAATACACTCACGTAACCTAATGCAGAATACGCTAACATTACATTCTACATACACACACACTTACACAAACATACTCACACCACAAATATACTGACATATTACACAAGTTTTTCTTTTATTAGCTCAGGAATAAACAAATAAAAAAACTGAAATCTGAGCCATTCAAAATGTAGACCAGAGACCAGAGACCCTCCACAGGACTCTTGACTCTCTCTGCAAAGTTCACTTGAGCCTAAATTCTTTTTCGAACCAATAAAAGCTGAACAGAAACTGGATACCTGTAATTGAAGCGTTTGCACACAGACGAACTTTTACGGAATCAGACGATACAACTGAAACTTCTTCTAATTCTTGTTTAGTTGCCTCAAACTTCCTTTTAAGTGAACGGAAGCTCATTTTGTGAGTAAACATTCGTCGCTGCTGAGGCGATTTACTTCATAAGAAAGGAAAAGAAAAAAAAAACTGGGGCAGGTAAGTTTAAACAAACATTTTGTTTATCTAAGAAGCCGGTTTCCGCTGCGTCTAGTTGGAGAGGCTGTAGTATTTCATTCTTGATAGAATACATATATTTTTCCCATGTGATATGGGGCTGTATTTATTTGGAAGGGGAAAAATTCTGCTATGTTTGATTTCAGTCGTATTGCTTACAGTAGTCCATCTTTTTCCATTTCAAAAATTTCTGGCAGGACTTTTACCTGAACTTTGTAACGGTGAATTTTCCCTAAAAAAGGGATATGAATTTCAACAATTAATTTCTAGACAGGATGGAGACTATTTTATGACTAGTTTTGATGTGGAATCTCTTTTCACATGTTCCACTTAATGAAACCATTAGCATTATTTTAAACAAAATTTTTTCCAATGATGATACTATTTTTTATGGTTTTAATCGGGCTACTTTTAAACAATTACTTGATCTTACTGTGGAAGATTCTATGTTCATTTTTAACAATCGGCTCTATTCGCAGGTCGATGGAGTCGCCATGGGGTCTCCTTTAGGCCCTATATTTGCTAACTTTTTCATGTCAGACTAGGAGTCGAAATGTTTTAAATGGTTGTAGTTCTATTTAGACCCTCCTTTTACCGTAGATACGTTGATGATACCTTCGCGTTATTCCAGCATCCTTGGCAATGTTCCTCATTTTTAGAATTTATTAATAACGCTCACCCGAATATTAAGCTTACAGTAGAGGTTGAAAATGAAGGTACTCTACCTTATTTAGATTTGAGAATCACTAGAAGTAACTCAGAATTTGCCACGTCAGTCTACAGAAAACGGACCTATACAGGACTTTCTAATAATTTTTATAGTTCCTGTCAACATTCTTTTAAATTAAACACCATCCACACATTGGTCAATAGGGCCCTAAAGTATTCATCTTCTTGGAGAATTTTTTATGATAAGATTTCATTTTTGCTGCGTTTTTAAAGTCCAAATCTTTTCCACAAGACTTAGTTTTGAAAATTGTCAACCAGATACTTTCGAGGTTTTTTTCAGCCTTTACCTCCTAATTTTCATGTTCCAAAAAGTTTATTTTATGCTACTGTTCCTCATATTTCTAATCTGAAATTCATATCCAATTTGAAACAAATCATTGAACAAGAAATTTCGTGTTTCAAGGTCAAATTAATTTCAAACAATCCTTGTACCTTAGGTTCCTTTTATAATTTCAAAGATCGCCTTCAGCCCTTCATGAGATCCAACGTCATATACAAATTCACATGCCCTGGATGTCCAGGTTCTTACGCTGGTTCAACTCGAAGGTTGCTGAGGGTTCGATATTGCAGTCATTTATGTTTTAGTTTCCGAACAGGAACCATGCTTTTAATTGTAAAACTGAGCTCCAGAAAGAACAATTCACAATAATAGATCATGTCAAACATCCTGATACATTAAGAAACTTGTTCCTTCGTTAAATGGTAATACTTCTTCAGCCACTCTATACCTGGCATAGTTAACGTCGTCACCTGCATTTGACGACAGGTCATTCCATCTTCTCTCCTCATGGACGGTTAGTGTTTTGGGTGTTCTCTCTCTTTTTACTGTTTTACCTTTGTACTTTTTTTTTTTTTTTAATTTTAAGACTTTTAATTCATGTGAGTTCTGTTTGTATTTTGTGTTTTTATATGTTTATTTATTGGTCTTAGTGCTCTTTGTAGACTGATGATGCACAGATCTTTCATGTGCGAAACGTTTCATTATAATTTCATCCTTTTACAACTCGTATCATGGACCCACTCTGAAGATTCGTATATAATTTCTCCACTGAACGACTTTCTATTCTTCATATTCTTGTTGATGGAAAAAATTATGAGTCTTTTCATAAGCTTCAATGTTGAAAGTTTAGTCTCGTGGGACTAAATTGCAAAGAAAGGATGGAATGGTTTGAATCACTAGGGACAAATAATGACTTGTAAAAATGACTGAGCTATTTTCAATTACGAATAAACATTGCTATAATATTTACAACACAAGAAAATAATATATCCATGTATGCTTAAACACAGATATTACACACACACACACAAATATATATATATATATATATATATATATATTATATATATATATATATATATATATATATATGTAAGTGTTTACATAATAAAAATATGGAATGTTAGTCCATATATATAAAATACTAAAACTAAAGAGGTCAACCAGATTGCTTGCAGGAATGTGATCAGACTAGAGACGCTAAGATGACGTATACAATAAGTATGTAGGCTAAGTTGACATGCGTCACCTGTAGTCATTCAATTGTTATAAACATTAGTCCCCAAGCTCCCTGCTTGAGACAACTACCGCCTACGTGATCTGTAGCGTGTCTCATTTGATTGTGTGTTCGTATGAAACTATGTCATTGTATGTATGTTCATATGTTCGAAACTACTGTCTGTTCCTTCATAACTTGTAACAGAGATGGTAGACAAGGAGAAGAGAGTTAGCTATCGTCATTAGAAGACCTGTACCTCTTTACCTAAGCTTTATCATGTAGAGGAATAGGATTAGCCATTATCATTGGCAGAAGCGATCAAGCTATCGTTATTAGAAGACTTGTACAATCATATCTGATCTTCACCATGTAAAACTTCAGAAGAATATATAATTTTTTATACTTAGTGTTTTCTACAAGAACCTCACCGAACCATGAGTTTAACACATCGTCGTAAAGATAATACCGGAACTTCGTAATGGATCTACAAAACCCCAGACACTCCATTGAAGATGGAAGTGCAATACCAACCGACTTAGCGTATAGATTATCGCAAGTCTAACATTACCTCATAGGCGCCTTATCATACAAGGCACAAGCCCCAATATTGGTGGCCAGCGGACCAGAAGAACTCTACAAACGTCCTACGAAGAAAAAACAGAATAATAAATCATGAAGTCAACGACGACGAAAGCAGCAGATTCTTCAAGCAACCTAGTATCATCATTAGTGAGCGACTTCAGAAAACAACAAGATTCGTCAAGCAACTTAGTATCATCGTTAGTGAATAACTTCAAGAAACAAACCGACGTGTCCTTTCCTACGGCAACGGAAGCTTCGTCTCTCATTAGAATCATTCAAGAAAACATCGTTAGTGAGCGTTTCCGGCACTGCAAGAAACAAACCGAACGCGTCTGCAGCATCGGATTTTCAAGGGCTCGAATCATCGAAACAACGCGCACGGGGGAAACTGAAGCCAAACCAGGTCGTCCGCTAAATAGAGAAGGAGGACCAAGGCCGTGTGTCGTTATCGGAACACCGTGACTTCCCACAAAAGCAAGCTAAGTACAATTTTTTTATTCATTGGAGTAACTTTGAGTGTTTCCTTTACAGGTCGAATTTCGTTATTCCTGTGGCTGAAGTTACGAGACATTCTTAATCTTACTTTTTTACAGAAATTATCTACATCATTGAGATTTCGCTACTGCGAGTTTTTTATCTTTGAGTGTCTGTTTCCAGAAGTTCTACTGAAATATCATAATCATATACTATGTTAATTTATCATTTTGGGTGATTATTAATCCCTTACGTAACAAATCATATTAAACAGTGAATATGCGTTTACGCAGTGGACGTCTGTATTTATACAGATGCACAGATAGGGGTGCGTTAAGCACCGTAGTGATTAGAAACACACAAAAAACAAGTGGAAACAACCCGTACAAATCTATATAAATTAGAGGTAACACTATTTCAGGTCATGACAATAAATGCTCCTTTGCAAATTCCCGATCGCAGTTTAGCCTTGAGTTTTTTGAGTTATATAAAATATCGAACCTCAATGACTCAACTCAACTTTAAAAATATGGCTGGATTGCAAGGAATAACATGTCTGTAAAAAACTTTCATCAGGCTAAATGCGCTGACCAGGATACCTCACTATTTCAAATTTTAGCAAAGAATGAAGTACAAACAGTTAATATGGAATGCAGTAGTGATAACTTGTCTTATTAGTAATCGCTCAGTTCCTATAGTTAGTCATTCATTGCTTTATACGTAACCAGCAACATAATGCTAAAAACACACAATATGTTGCCGATGGTAATAAAGAGAAGGATCCTAATTATTACAAAAAGAAATAGAAACAGTAGCCCGTTCAGAATCAAACAAGCAAACTCGGTGACTGTGTCACCTAGTCAAGCGGTCAAGGTCAGTCAAAAAACTGCCGAAGTGTTCAAAGCATAGCAAATTCCACTCAATAAGCGACTCTAGCAGAGTGGGGAAAAGCGATGTTGGTTTATACATGCCAATATCTTTTGAATAAAAAAAGGAATTTCCTATGCATCACACGACCGTACAAAGTAATCAGAGCAGGTTTTCGTTTTTTTTTTGTTAATTTTTTTTATAAGTTATTATGAGTAGTGGTGGATTAAGCCCGACTGTACGCGCCGTAAAAATTAGAATATCTTATTTATTCCTTTAGTACAATTAATTACCAGTATTTACGGACTCACCGTCTGTTGTTCGAACTTCCCTAATGAGAAGTCCGGATAAGCGAGCGTTTACAGATACCTCTATAGTTATAAAACATTGATCTGTATCTAGTGTAATTGTAAGATTCATCTAGGGTATACAAAATATTATCTTACATCTGCAAAATAAGGCGTGTTTTATCAAAGGAAAATCCTATAAACCTTCAAACATATTAAAATCCGTTTGAACAAAAATGAGACAGTTAATCAAATAATAACTTATATAAAAGAACAAATACATTTGTCTCATAAATCGTAACATTGTTCAAATGACCCAACAGAATTCTCCCACAACCACAGTCGTACTTTGCACGCAAAATCTCGAGAAGCATGCACCCTCGAATGCCTTAGTGCGTGTAAAAAGACTTTGCTGGGAAATGAAATTTTAATCCTTCCCGACACTCTGAAATATAACGATTTCCGCGAACAAAGACCTAAAAGTATACATATCGTGGATACAGAAGTTATAAATATCGCATTTTTTATTGTTGCTAATTTTTAATCACGCCCAACCAGTCGGGGATGAATCTCTCTGATAATCTATCTAAAGTAATATCCGTAAAAGTCATTCAAGCAGAGGTGATTCAGCAGAAATTTTTTTATCTTTCACCTGAATACCAGGAAGTTTCTCCACTAGCGAGTGATCTCTGGGAGAAAAACGGATGTCATTGAAAACAAAATACGGTCTAAGGACAAACATAAAGCTATATACGTACCTTCGTGTAGAACCCCAATGAAATTTCAAATAGAAATAAATGACGAAGTTGAAAAATGTTAATAATAGGAGTCATTAGGAAATCAAATAGCCCATATAATTTTTCCCTCAGACGTCATGCCATAAAAGATCGGACTTGGCGTATCTGCGTAGATTTCTGTCGCTTAAACAAGGAAACGACTTCCGATAGTTTCCAGTGCGATATACCGACGACATCTTATCTCTGTTAGGTTAGAATAAATTTTTAAATTTTTTTCACCAACTTGGAGAACTTACTTAAAAGCTTTTACCAGATACCATTACCTAAGTGATTGTACCTCATACTCCGTTTTTCAGCACACTCAGGGGACATTATCAATTTTTTACGTATGCCTCCGGCTTACGTTGCGCCCCCAATTACAATAATAGTGTTTGGAGACTTTTAGGGGATAAACCTACATGCCTATATGGATGATCTTGTAATCTTTTCTAATACCTTAGAAGTACATTCACATAAAGTAGAGCTAGTGCTACAGAGACAAAGACAAATAATCTCAGAGTAAAATATCTAAATGTGAGTTTTTTAAAACCGAACATGTTTATCTAAGTTTTATGTGTCTGGTCAAGTCTTAAAAGTAGTCCATGGTAAGGTGTCGGCTATTCATAACTTTCCGGTACTTATTAACGTAAAAAGGGGATACAGCACTTTTGCGCTGTAGTGGGTATTACAATCGTATGCAAATATGTAACTCTTCAATCATGACAGCTCCTTTAACAGATCTTACGAAGAAGAGCGTAGATTGATTTATGGTCTAAAAAGCATCAACAGGCGTTCGATATCTTAAAAGCGGAATAATGCAGCTTACCTAACTTAAAAATCCCTGATTTAAATAAGGAATTTTTTTTTTGCAACAGACGCCTCAGACCAAGGGGTAATTGGGAGGGGGGGGGAGGGGGGATACTACTTCAGTAATATGATAAACAGTTCTTCCCTATAGATTTTTATTCACGTAAACTAAAGCCCTCTGAAAGTAAATAGACAGTAATAGGCAAGGAAGGGCTAGGTATCTTTAACTCACTAGTATATTTAAGTTCATAATCTATGGCTATCCTGATAAGTCCTTACTGAACATGAGTCCTTTACCGAGTTTTTTTCAAAGGCTTTAATCACAGTCCAAAAGGAACTCTGGTGACAAATGATCATTCAGGTCTTTGGAGCCAAGATAAGATATCTACCTGGGAAAGCAAATATCATAGCTGACGCATTATCCCGCAATCCCGCACCATACAGCAAAGAACCATTAATTGGACTAAAAGATATAGAAACATCCGTACCTATTGTTAAAACCGTATCTAAACAAGAAAATTCCTTAACCCAAGAGATCGCGAGCATTGAATATCTGGGTCGGAGCGCAGAACTGTTACAAACTGAACAAAGCAAGCGTCAACAGACATAACCCAAACAATAAACACTTCGAACGGAAACAGAGTCAGCAGCAATAAACACCAAACAATAAACACTTCGAAACGGAAACAAAACAGGGTCAGCGGCTAAGCAAAAACAATACACACTTCGAGCAGAAACCCTAAAGCAAAAGTATACTTAAGGTATGTGTATCAGAATAATGTAATCAAATGTAGTATTATATGTAGGTCCGTGACGAGGAAAACCCGAAGAAACACAGCAGATGACTAACGACCAGGTAGTAATAATAATCTCTTTCATACCAATCGTCATAAACTGGTTGCATTCCGTCATCCAGGGTTCCATAGTATGTCACAGAAAGCCAAATCACTATCTTGTGCCAAATCAATCCTTGAAAGAATATACGTAGAATTATTAACAGAATTACGAGTCTGACAGAGGGAATAAACACTTCTTAGTGTTAATAGTTTCCTTGACACGTTATATAGAATTAATTGCACTAAAAACAAACACACCGCAATTGAGTGCGTTAGGAATATTTATGAGTGCTAAATCAGTAAATATGGAATTCAACACATAATAATCTGTGACTCGGGTGGTGTAAATCAATAATAATCTCCTTAACACGTGTGTGAATTCCTTTCCATTAAGAAAACAATAATATATTTGATCACCCAGAGTCAATCGGTTTGGTAGAATAACGGATAATTAAATAGGAAGTGTCAATGTCTTACGAGTTACAACTCGTGATATTGGATCCGACCGGATTATAGCGGTTCTCGCGGTTTTAAATACCTTTATCATTTATTATCTTGTATCTATAGAATTGATGCCGCAAGTAGCCTTATACGGTACGCCGCTAGAACACTTTTCCACATATTCAAGCCAACCATTAATTTATCAAAAATATATATATATAGAAATAAATAAATATAAAAATAAAATAAATATGGATACAAGTGGAGTCAATATAATACACTCCGTAAGAAGTCGGAAGGGTTACAAATTATAAAAAAAGGAATCACGATAAAATCAATAAGCAAAACGTAACCATAGATAATTAAATATCCCAATATATATGCGTAAAGATTTGAACTCTAACTTAGCGCTTTAGTAATGACAAAATAAGCTAAAAGTTCAAACACATATCAAAACCTACTGACATATTGTCTGTCCCGGTGATTTATATTCGTAGTCAATGAAAAAAAAAAAAAAAAAAAAATTAAATAAATTAAATAAATAAATAAATATAATCAAATAAATAAATAAAATAAAATAAATAAAAGAGATTTTAAAGTCAGGAAGTCTAGAAGTGAAAATGTTATCTATGAAATAATCCTATATGAATCTTATACAGGGCTAATAATATATATAGAATTTGTTATGGAAACCTTTTTCATATAGTTTGAATAAGGAATATTTAATTTAACATAATTACAATTATGCCATTTTTCCAACATGAAAACTAATATATTGTTCAATTTTGGTACTGTTTTTTTCAGACAGTTCTTCTCATGTGGGTCGAGTATTAAAAAAACAAAAAATTTATCCTAAAGTCGTATCTCTTACAGCAAGTAACGTAACTCTTAGCT
Source organism: Macrobrachium nipponense (assembly GCF_015104395.2). Taxonomy (NCBI): domain Eukaryota; kingdom Metazoa; phylum Arthropoda; class Malacostraca; order Decapoda; family Palaemonidae; genus Macrobrachium; species Macrobrachium nipponense. The sequence continues at coordinate 54,070,636 of NC_061095.1, read as the reverse complement.
GGCTGAGAGCAATCTCCTGCCAAGTGACGACGTCATCATTGCCGTATCAGCATTTGTTCCTTTTAACCTCAATAATCTGCTTACACAGGCTTCATCTCGCGATTGCAAAGCAGATTGACTGGAGAAAGAATGCTTAGCCCGAACTTCTCATGGGCAAGGCAGAAATGTCTATCGTAGTTGCGCAATGCAACTTTAGCTAAGGAGTTGCAATCATTTTAAAATTAATAACAAAATAAGCAAATAGAATTTCTATAACAACAAAATGAATAAATTTTTTTCTGAACCTCATAGACATTTAGAAGTATCAAGATATAATAGAAATATTTACTTGGCAACATTAGCCTATTACAATTCAAGTAAAACATTCATGGGGAAAATGTCACATTTTCTTGAAAAACCCAAAGTTTATTTAGAAAATTAGTTACATAGTGGGTTTTTTCGTTGCATCTCCTACCTATTAATAAAGTTTTAAAAAAAATTAACCTCAGAGGATGCGCGCGAGAAAATTGAATATGAAACTTTTGTTAGGGCACATAGATCATGATTAATATTCTCTTTGGACTCTTATGTTGCCTGGCAATCTTACAATTAGCTCCGTTTTCCACTTCTTTGTCTAGTAACTTACTACCAGTAATATCGAATTTTCTTTGAGATTCGTAATGATATCTATTTATTTTTTATAATTCTGGATATTTTTACAAGTCATCATAGACCTGGATAGGTTCACTCATTGTTAATGCCATGGATAAAAAAGTTTGTACAGCGGACTCTTTTGAATTCCGAAATATCAGCGAATTCATGTGGGTTAAGTCTGGTCTAATGGCTCTCTTCCCTCCCCTGTATTTGGATGTCGTCTGAATTTACTTTGCCCTTGTGACAAGTATAATTTCACTTGCAGGCTGATTAATGGAACCTGGTTACAGTATCCTGCAGTACGAGAGTTTCACATCGCAACTTCAACAAATCGTTCGTCGCAGCGGACGACTACAGTCAAGTAACAACCGCCTACAATGTGAAAGGAATTTCATGGACTTCTTCCGACGACACCGTATCTCGTCGTTAATCTCGACCGACACCGTATCTCGTCGTTAATCTCGTTTTAAGCGGAACGCTCCGGCGGCTGTCGGAATTCGACTACAAAAGGACCATACTTCCGACAATACGACCCGAAGGATATTCAACTCTACTTTGCTGGCGAAGGACTCGTGCTGGGGATGTTTTTTTTATTCATCGTGAACGTAATCGTGTAGCTTAGGATGCAGAGAATAAGTGTGAGCGCAAAATGGAACGTTGGACCCGCCCAGGCAAATTTTCCCCTTGTTTTAACCATTGAAAAAGGCCGTTTCATTTGGCTAAAGGTGGTTGTCTGGAACTGTGTAATGGACGAAAAGTTGTTCGAAAGCTAGTTGAAAGTGAAGTAGTATAACCTCGGTCATGTATCCTATATATTAAAGTATCATGTATCCTATATATAATTGTCATAAATAACAGAGTCGAAATATATCTTTGCGTGTACGCAATAGGAATCTCTTATATAAATGATCATAAATAACAGAATCTAAATAAAATATCTTTGCGTGTACGCAATAGGAATCTATTTAAAGTGCACATATATTAATCATAATTATATGAATCCATATACATATGTATAAACAAATCAGGTAGCCTATAATCAATCTGTTACCTTTTATCTTACCAATAATCTGCAGTTATATATGAGTTAGTATATTGATTAATGAATCAGATATATAACATTTAGCATAAAAATCAACGAATCAATCAGCATAAACATTAATAATTTTATCAATTCATATATGAACTTTTTTATCAGTTAAAATATGATTTTTATCATGTTAATCTTCATTCTATGCAATTATCAGAGTACATTAGTATTTTCTGTAGCATATGTATCTTAATGAGATGAAGTGAAAAACTGTATCATTATATATATCATGTGATCACTATTATTTACCAATATCATTGTTTTATATTTTATTACTTGAATCAATTCATGTACACCATGAAATTTTATACTTATATATAATATATTCACATAGTGTCTGTATCACACTCCTATAAGTCAAATGCAAGTCAAGTTTGAGTAATATTCATGGTTGGTTTTGGTAGCTGACCGAGCTGATGTAAGTGTTTACATAATAAAAATATGGAATGTTAGTCCATATATATAAAATACTAAAACTAAAGAGGTCAACCAGATTGCTTGCAGGAATGTGATCAGACTAGAGACGCTAAAGATGACGTATACAATAAGTATGTAGGCTAAGTTGACATGCCGTCACCTGTAGTCATTCAATTGTTTATAAACATTAGTCCAAGCTCCCTGCTTGAGACAACTACCGCCTACGTGATCTGTAGCGTGTCTCATTTGATTGTGTGTTCGTATGAAACTATGTCATTGTATGTATGTTCATATGTTCGAACTACTGTCTGTTCCTTCATAACTTGTAACAGAGATGGTAGACAAGGAGAAGAGAGTTAGCTATCGTCATTAGAAGACCTGTACCTCTTTACCTAAGCTTTATCATGTAGAGGAATAGGATTAGCCATTATCATTGGCAGAAGCGATCAAGCTATCGTTATTAGAAGACTTGTACAATCATATCTGATCTTCACCATGTAAAACTTCAGAAGAATATATAATTTTTTTATACTTAGTGTTTTCTACAAGACCCTCACCGAACCATGAGTTTTAACACATCGTCGTAAAGATAATACCGACTTCGTAAGTGATCTACAAAACCCCAGACACTCCATTGAAGATGGAAGTGCAATACCAACCGACTTAGCGTATAGATTATCGCAAGTCTAACATTACCTCATAGGGCGCCTTATCATACAAGGCACAAGCCCTAATATATATATATATATATATATATATATATATATATATATATATAGATATATATCACATATATATGTATGTATTATACGAAAATTAAATGAACATCAAATGCAGAAAGTAAAAAAAAATATCTTGTATGTATCAAACAAAGAGGCGAGAAGAGCTTCCGGGAAACTTACTACAAACACTAACAAAAAGACAAACAAACAAAGAGTGAACACTAAACAATAACAATAGTTTGAAGAATGGCCCAATAAACATTCAGGCGAAAACAATCGCCAGCGTTAAATAAAAAAAAAGAAAAAAGTCGGGCGGAAGCAACTCAAAAGGAAACTTTTTGTTTACAAAAAAGAAAGAAAGAAAAAAACCTGTCCCCTGTCACTCTCAAATATAAAAAAAAGTCAAGAGGTGAACAAACATCATTCATTCGAATTCTTGTCTGTGTCAGACATTACAGCTTCCATCAAACTCAATGTAAATATATAACAGATGAATAAATAAAAATTATTTTTATTAGAAGTTTTGCACGATAAGCCAAATGTATGCACACATACATACAAACATACATATATAAAAAATATATATATACACTATATAACCAGATAAACCTATGTTTTAGACACCGCCTAAACTAAACCCTTCCCTTCCTGTATACGTTAATTCAGTCCATTAACATAACAACAGAGACAAATATACAGAGGAAAAACCGAAATTTAATTTCATGTATAATAATAAATCACCCTCAATTACTTCCTTAATTCTTGACGTTCTGTGAATCCCTTCAGCGTAAAGTCATTCATATCTTCATTAATTTTCAGCTATGTTATTTTATGTTACTCCCCAGGGCAACAAATATCATTAATCTCTCTCTCTCTCACACACATAGAAGAAAAAGTCTTAGACCTTATCCATAACTTTCGAGTAGAATGGAAATGACTGTTTCCAAAATATGTTTCATTTCTCAGAAATGGCAGGAAATTGCATGTCACCTCCATTGGGTGATTCACAGCCTATTGATGGCAAAGAAATACCTACCTCATTTACATGAGAGAGAGAGAGAGACTCTATTAGGCACTCGCGTACTCTTCGGTAACGCCAAACATACAGAACTATTTGTCAACAATGCTTCCACCTGAATTAAATATACTCATATAATTAACGCTAAATGACATAAAAAGAAAGACAGTTCTCTAATTACAGCATAAACTACCTGTATTTCTCCCTATTGTCTCCGTAAGAATAAATATCCAACTGTAATTAATAGTTACAGTCCATTAAGCCTTCCTTGAGCGAGGCCATCATAAAATAGCTTCCAGGAATGCAATAAAACTTCCAGAATTCCAGGAGTAACGGCCTCTGCTCCGAAGGAAGGCGGGAGGTAAAAACGTTCCTCGAAGAAGCTCATTTCGATGAAGAACAGCAGAACGTTCATTAAACGTTCTCAGTTGAGGGAGAGACGGAAATTGAGTCTTCTGAACCGAAAAAACGTTGCGCATTCTGTTCATGAACGTTGCCTCAGCACATGAACGTTCACTGTCCTCTTCTTTGTTTATTTCTGGAGTCCTTCCCTTCTCTCTCAGGCGGTTAGTTGGTTGGTTAGAAGGTTAGAAATGAACTACGGAATAGATAAATAGTGAATTTAAATTTGTTTGAACTGAGAAAAATAAAAAAAACTAAGAAAATATAAAAAATAAGGGAAAATGGAATGCTTATTGATATTTGGATGTTTAGTAAAGGCTGTATTTTACTTACATTGTTACAAAATACAGTTTTGACTGAGAAACATAATTGTGGATTTTCACTGACTTTTTACAGAACTTGTCTTGGGTCACTTCTCAATATAACCCATTGTTTTTTATTATAAAGTAAGAGAGAAATAAGTTATAAATTCAAAGGGGACTCAGTTACAGCTAAAAAAAAAAGATATAGAATGTATTACATCGGTTCAAGCTTTGATATAACCCATTGTTATGGTTTATACATTCAGAAAGGACACGGTTATAACTACGAAATATATAAATACTATATAATATAGGCTCATTCTTAATATAGCCCACTGTTATGGTTTATAAATTCAGAGACGAATCACTTATAGCTACAAAATAGAAAAATGGTGTCTACCCTTTTCCAAAAACTTGGGGATAGTAAAAAGAGGATGAAAAAAGAAAATAAAAGATAAAGTGGGAAAGAAGAAGATGGAACAAAGGCTGCCCCAGTTCCAACAAGAGGCAAAGTATCCAATTTGCAACGGAAAGTAAACAGCAACAAATCCCTTTGAAGAGACCGAGAAAAAAGTAAATCCTTTTACTACTACGAGGAGCCTTCACAAAACATGTCCCGCCAAAACAAAAATAAGTCTGCCCAAAAAAAAATAAATAAATAAAGAAAAGAACATACAATTTGAAAAGAAAAAGGCACTTGGATCAGTGTATATATAAGCCCTAGTGACGTCTTAGAGTCGGGGTGGAAGGGGGGGGGGGTCGGGGTGGAAGGAGGCCCGGTCTGGGAGGGACTGTGCTAAGGGCTCCGGTCGTCCCCAAAGTGTCGACTCAAGTCGACTGAATTCTGTTCACTTTGGTTACTGGAGGTTGAACAGATGAGGTTGATGGGGTTGGCATTCGGGCCTGGTGTTGTTGCAGGAATTAAGTCGTACATTAGATGCCGTGTCACGTGCAGGGAATGTTCCCAGAGAGAGAGAGAGAGAGAGAGAGAGATTCAAAGCCCTTTGGCATAAGAGACTCCAACTGGCAAGACTGAAATGATAACACTTCCTTGTTCGTTCATTCCTCGGTGTTCTTGGACGTCAACAAGACGTTGTCATATCAACTAACAGTTTCCAGTGATTTGATTTCACAAAAACCCATCAAGGATTCTAAATTCAACTTCTGTTTCCTTATTCTATTTGACCAGTGAAGATCGAATTCCTTCTCATGACAGTAGCCATGAAGGAGAGAGAGCAGCGTCAAGAGAGCGTCGTTTCTCTTTTTAATCTTCACGGGAAGTGCTGTAACCTTAAAGAGTCCTTGGATGCTGTGTGTTTATACTGAATCACAATATCAAAGCTCTTTCGAACAAACTGCTTTAATACATTACGTTGAATTTCCTTATATGAAGCATTCCTGCCCTGCTCAGTTATCAGTTATCTCCATCTTCCAATATGTTCCATTTAGTTATCTCCGATACTCTCTATTTCAACATGACTGTTAATGGTACAACGGCATCAAGAATAAGAATAATTATTCGATACCTAAATCTGTTGACAGAAGGAACAAGGATTAAGGTTTGAATCGAATTCACTGTACCAAGCTGACTTTTACAAAAGATATAATGTAATAAACTGATGTTTATAACTGAAAAACACTTGAGTGAGCATGCAAAGAAACCAACCATTACAGCTTTTGAGAAGCTTACAAATTTTTTAAAATGATACGAAAACATTTACGGAAAAGAGAGCTGAATTTTTATTTAAAAATCACGTCATAAATATCTATATTTGAAATATATCTTAGAGAGTGAGCGAACGAACCATCCATTATAGATTTCGAGAAGTTTATGAATATTAAAAAAAGATACAAAACATTCACAAAAAAAGCAATAGCAGGAACTAACTTAATTATAAAGACCGTCTTTTATCCAGTTCTGACGTCTGGAAAATAAAATAGTAAACTAGGGCAGAGGGGAACACAACATTGTCCAATTGTCTCCTACAAAAAATAAAAATAAAAAAAAAATAAATAAAAAGTCCAAAGGAGATAAAAAGGTAGTGTCTGTCTGTTGCGTTGACTAAATACAGACCTATTTTTGTGTTTGCCTTTTTGAGGCTTTCCCAAAATTCTAGTTCAATAGAACCTGTACTGGATGTGTACACACACACGCACACACACACACACACGCCAACAAATAAATATACACATATTTACATGATACATATACATATACGTATATATGAATACCGAGCGACTAGGGTCGTTTATATATATATAAAAAAAAAAGAAGCTCAACACAAAACACGTAGAGTAGAGTTTTCATTCTTTAAAACCACCATTCTAGTATAAGAGGAAAAATGTTGAGTTTTTCTAGAGATCACATTAGGAGCTGCAGATTAAAAGTAGAATTTTTGCTTCCTCTGCAAATGGAGGGGAATTTTCATAATTAAATTATATACTGATTTATCAACTTTCAACGAATCTAAAAGAGAATTTTCAGGATTATCTTGTCAGAGAAAAAAATTCTCTATTTTTGGGATGCGTGATAATGCCATAAAAAAACTGATGAAATTGAAAACATGAGGGTTCCTAGATAATCTTGCCAGAGAGAAAAAAAACTAATCTTTAAGGAACCGTGGTAATGAAAACTGATTAAAAATTACTTCTTTTGTGAATTATTCAAATCCCCACAAAATCTTTGATGAAATAGAAGACATCAAATGTCTTTCAAGAAACTATTTTCGGCAAGACTGAATGGCAAGAGTGAAGATAAAAAATGAATGGTTCAATAAAAAAAAATGTTTTGTGTGGCCCTTCATAAATATTTACATATCAAAAGGTTTATAATGATAAGTAATAAAATCAATATAGCAAAATCAATACAGAACCAAGTACAATCTGATACAATATCTCATAACAACATTGACAATAATAATAAGAATATTAATAACAGCAATAACATGAATTACAATATTATTACACATACAGGCAAAAATAGCAAAGAAAACGACAACATAAGGAAAAACCAAGATAATTGTGAAAAATCAAAGAAAAAAGGAGAAAACGAAGTGGAAAATACCTTGAAAATAAACTACGTACAAAAAACTAATAAAAATGAATTCCCTTTAAAAAAAATTTGCTTCACTAAAACCCAAAAATAACATTGTATGAACACTCACCAAAACCGAGACAATGCAGGGTTGCTGAAAATAAAAAAAGGGGGAAAACTATTAACCATATAAATAATAAATAATAATAACTCACACTACAATAAAGTTTGATCATGGTTATAACCGTATGTCATTGAGTCTGCACTCTAACTTTTGTTTTTAATCTCTCTCTCTCTCTCTCTGAGAGACACATACCGCAAGAATGTGATAACACGACTTGAAGTCATTTCCATATTCCCAAGCAAAGCAGGAGCAGAGAGAGAGAGAGAGAGAGAGAGAGAGAGAGAGAGAGAATGTCATTTCAGCATTGCCTGTCCACAGTAGGGACAGTAGAACATCGTACCACAATGATATAGGCCTATTCAACTTGTCACATAGAACTTTATCGATATTTTTTATATAAAAATTTTTTCAATAAACGAGTGACCAAAAGAATGATTCGAATACTGGGGATGGGCAGTGCAGAGAGTGAGAGGCGATGGTGATCGTTGCATTCAACATGAATCATTTCACTAGATTTGTCAAAATCTAAAATAATAATGACACATATGTACAGGGAACTGTGCTAAAACCATAATTATGATAGTAAACCTTTGGTTAAATTATTCTGAAAATGTGACGTCTGAGAGCTTTATTACTTCTCAAATATCACCTTTAACACTGCATTGTGAACTATTAATTTTTTAAGTTTTTTCCCGAAAAGGGGAACTCCGTAACTCTCAATAAATTTATGCTATTCAATTCGGTGAAATATCTTTCTAGATTAAACTAATATTTGAAAATTGTGAGCTCTAGAGTCAGATTCAAAGCTGTAATTGGTGGTCTAATCCAGCATGACATCTAAACAAACAAACCCTTTCTATCACTGTCTATAGAAAACCAGAAGGTTATTTTGACCTCATCTTCCACTAACTTCGACAAAACTCCTTTTTAGCATATGTTCTATCCCTTAAAATCTTATTTCCCCCCAGTCTTCCTTTCCTTTGAAAGTTTAGTCACTCCGATAAAGGAGGCTCAGTAAACATCGCTTAGTCTTCCGGACTCGGTATTCAAATCACCTATCACCTTCCTGATGGATGGCCGAGAGAGAGAGAGAGAGAGACTGCCGTGGGAAATTCGGTTTTGCAACCTTTTTTTAATTCTTTCATTCTCTCAGAAGAAATAATATCGTCTTTTTTATGATGATGATGATGTGTAATGAAGTCCAGGAGCGGAGTTTGCCTTTATGTCTGCAATGCAGAAATTCGTTGTGTGCATATTCTGGACGAATTCTACCGTGGATGATCACCTAAGCCCGTGATTGGACTGTCTGCCAACACTGCGTTTGTTGGAAGCTGCCACCACTTTGACATCTGTATGTTTCAATTGGTTTTTGCTGAAACAATACTGTTCACGTTGAAGTATTGTATGACAACTTATTTGTATTCAGAATCTGTTGCTTTGTTGAACGTGATAGAACACCATTTTTATCAAAACAGTAGATTTCAACCCGAAACATTGTTTGCCACAATTTGTTTGGATTCAATATTGTTGCTTTATGGGCGTTTGTTAAAATACTGTAGGATGGAGTTCCTCTGAAACAGGTTTCAAATGCAGAATTGTTCCTGTAGGACGTTTGAAAATTTTTACTTTGTTGTAAAACGTCATGTGTATCCAAATCCTGTAATTGCTGTGTTTCATGTTGAACCACGAGAGAAAACCGGTGATTTGATCAACATATTTTTCAAACGAATAAAATAATTAAATGTTCTTCTATGATTCTAACTACGTATATCTTCTAAAACGAATATCTTCCAAATTTGCTTTAAATTATATAGTTTACCTGTTTTATCTTTTTTCCAAGCAGGAAGATGAATTACTTGTCCAATAGACTTAAACGATTTGGTTTCATGGGAAATGTGCTCCGACATAAATTATTCCTGTACGGTCTCTTCCTCTCTCTCACGGTGCTCCACCTTTCTCTATTTTTTTTTTTTTTGGTGGTTGGGGGCGACTAAAGTGAGCCATATCGATCTTTCTTCAGTTTTTCTTTCTCACATCTTTGCCTGTTTGTTGATTCTGTCCAGGAAGTATTTGTTTTGATATTAAGTTTTCATCATGAAAAAACTACCACTTATACTGCTTATGATGATAATGGTAACAAAACAAATTTTTATCATCACCTGAATGAAGTTTTGGTGTATTACATAAAGAGAAAAAACAAATTCCTTAACAGATCTTCATTAAACTGATTTCTACCAAAGCATCTTGAATTCACATCATCCAGTCAAGCGTTACTGATTGAAGTCAGTCTTTTTAACAAAAGATGGTTTTGTGCTCATAAAACACAGGAATGCAAAGCTATTTATAAAAGGCCCAATAACAACCCCTCTTCTGGCTGGGATACAACAAGGACACGTGTCTGTTGGTCCTTTTCGGCCTCTGCATTAAATTAGGGGTCCTAATAATAAAAGGATGTCGGAAGTCTGGTGGGTTATTGGTAAATGTGGAGAGTCCTCTCTCTCTCTCTCTCTCTGTACAATAAGGCTGAAAAATGTTTCCCGCCACGGCTTCGCTGTAAACAAACTCTCATGTATTTCAAGTGGGATTTGGAGTGAATTAAGAAACAAAATGTGTATAATTACAATCAAATCAGCACTGTGGAGTTTCATTTGTGATGGCAGTAAGGATAAAACCACCGATGACTACGAGGAAAAAATGCATTTCAGTTCAAAACATGACCCCGGGAATAAGACTTCTCATACTTTCACTAGTATAGGCAACAAAATGTTGTTTTATTGTGCTAATTACAACTGCAATCTTGAGTATTATCAATAAACGTTACATATATAAGCTAATATTGTTCAAATGAGCGCTGGGAAGGACGTGGTGGCCATTCAAGAGACGAACTGGCGAAGATTCGACGAGACGCCATACTATTGGATTTAAAAACTGCCTTGAAAACATATTTTACGAAGACCGCACATGTTTATTTTAGTTCGTATAGCGGTTTAATATATCTAATTTTGTTGACGAAACTTCAATCTTTTGAATGGTAAGCTTAAAGATTGAATTGTATCGTTGTTTCACCAAAAACATATCGTGTGAAAAAAGTGGTCTTTATCAAGTGAACTGGTCGCCGTCCGGTCGTTGACCCTGATAGACCACGATGGCCCCAGTCAGAAGGGACAAGAGAAGCACAAATGAGGCTACCTAGTAAATGAAAGTGATAGTATTCATCCAAATCGGAAAACGACTCAAATAGATATACTTATGTTTCAGTTGCACACTTAATGACAGGTTAGGCCTTTCACTACTCTAGGACTCAGGTCGAGACTTGCCTTCCCTAGGCTTCTATTTACCTTATTTATTGACCTATTTCCGGAGGCTGCCTTAAACGAAAACTAGATTCAGCTCCTTCCTGAACCTAACTTTAAAAAACCGCTTCAATTAAACTCATTAGTGACGACATTTCAGGATAAAAGACGAAGGAGGAAAAGAAAGACGTCCGATTCTCCCCTGTGGACGACGACGCCATGACAGCACATTCAATTTCACTCGGGTCTTTTTCGCTCTCAAGGAAATAGAAAGACTCTCATCTCAGCCACTAATACAAGAGTACGAAAGTCCATCCTGTTTTTGTGAAGAATTTGAGAATTCTCACCCTCTAGAACGGCAGAAAAATAACAGAACTCAAGAAAACTCTGCTAACTGACTGTCGGTCAGGGCTCAACAAGTTCCAATTATGTCCTACAAGATTTGAAACATTACATTCGTTCCATATTAAACTCCTTTTCGCTTATTTTAATTAGATTTTACATGATTATAATATTAAATTCACATCAGAATATGTATTTTCCAACGTGAAGTAACTGGTATTCATCTTGCTGCCATACTGTTTAGCAGCGAGGTATATTAATTCAATTTTGATTTGTTATAGCGCCAACAAAGTAAATTTTACTTTTCAATTCAAATACTGAAATATGACATTGTTTCACCTACTAATTAGCTTACACATTCTTTATTTTATGACAAACTCTAAACGTTCCATTTGGGAGGTAATGCAAATACTTCTGAAAAGTAAACGATGGCGACGGCACCTATGGCAGTAATGTGAAGCAAATAAGTAAATAGATATAATAATCAACAGTCTTGAATTTTAAATATACTACACAGTATTCTACTATCATAATATCCAAAAGGCTTCATAGATTCAATAAAAATCTATTAACACGAATACTTAATAGATAGGAACAACGGAAACCTATAAATTAAACAGTTTAAAAGGACTAACCAGCAACTTTCCCTTTTCACTAAATATAACCGGGTACGAAAAGCTATTGGTAGTCATCTTGACTGCATAAGGGCAACAAAATTTTATACAAATATTCCAGTATTATGATTAAGTATAGTAATAAAAACATCATTGAAAATTAACGGAACTTAATGAAATAAAAGCTTTGCTACATATGATGTAGCCAACGATAAGTCTAAAGAAAAGAGGTGAACAAACATATTTTCTAGCTTTAGTCAAAGGCAGTTTGTTTAGCTCCTTCATTGTCCGAAAGTGATAAAACGTAGATTGTTCCCTGCGACATAAAATATTACAAAATTCGACGCTTTCTGACGGCGCTACTTTTGCCATAGAAATCTCACTCATAAACAAACAAAAATCGTGCACAGAACTAACAAAATGTCATTTGTAATGTGTGTTGACACTGGCAGATTATTATTTTTTTTTATTTACGATGGTTTTGTACGGTACCGTTTGACTTGGCACGCCTAATCAGAGAGAGAGAGAGAGAGAGAGGAGAGATTTATAGTATTAATGACCATAAAATGCCACAAAGGGCACTTGCAAAAACGCATAGTTACCCTTACTGATATTGCAAAAATTCAGTCTCCTTTTTACGACCCAAATTCCTTCTGGTCCATTTCCCTAGATGCCTAAAATCCCAATGCAGCCCTGGAGAGCCGTCACGCCTGCAGAAGGGCGTCGCTTAACGCCACCTGCCGCTAAAATATGATTTTATTAACTCGGCAAACTGCTGCGAAGCCCCGGTTATAGTCTAAGGCAAATGGCCCTTACATAGTACGAGTATCTATGAAGCGCTTGGCAATGGTAGTAAGATAATAGATCTGATTCATAGACATTTCCTCCATTATCTGGGTCCGTTACAGGAGGGGGATAGAAGCGCTCTTTTAAAACGGCCCCATTTAGCTAAATGGAAGTTTTTTTTTTTTTTTTTTTTTTTTCACCCCAGATTGAGCTGGATCCGAGTTGTAGCAGACGATATTAGGTCTAACTGATTCGACATTTTATTGCCAGCGTCGTTTGGTGATATCATCACGATTTACTTTAAGAAAAAATGACTTATCAGCACATCAAATTTTGATCTTTGGTCATAGCAGTTGCTGATCTCGTGAGGCATCATGGGAATTCACTCCCGCCTCTTTCCTCAGTGTCTCCTCAAGTGGCGTTCCTCACCCGATTCTATCTCCTTTCCCTCTCTTCTTGACGTTCAGCGGCCTTACACCTGCTTTCAGCTCTCTCTCTCTCTCTCTCTTCACAAACGTACTTACAGATTCTCCAGGTATCTTCAGAAGTGGAAAATTCTAAGAACTTAAGAGGAACTACAGTTCAAAACTAATTAGTCTTCAAAGACTATTTCATTTATTGATTTGTGATTTGTAGACTTTTAAACTTTCTTAAGAAATCCGAAGATAAGCGACGGAGGTGATGTGGAGATTATTTAGTCTTATTTCAGCTATATTTCCTCCAGGTGAAAAGTAAAGATCTTAATTTCAAAATTTCTCGAACTTTTCAATCCATCATAAAAGTGAGTCAACGTTTTTAAGTCGAGAATTTTGTGTCGATCTATAAAATTGGTCTAATGTTCTAATTACCCGTTGAAGGGAAGACTTTCCCGGAAACTCCCTTTGAAGGCTTACGTTAGTTATTGATTTTTTTTCTTTCCCGATTGCTAAAGCCATCCACCAATCCTTCATTTTGAAGTTTTATTTTCTCTTATTCTTTCACTTATTTAGACTCCGCTGACCTTTTTTTAACCCAAAAATTTCCCCAATTTTTTGGAGAATGGAGGGGGATTTTTTGAGGGGGAAGGAGAGGTGAGGGGGGAAAGGAGTGGAGGAGGCGGAGAGGTGAGGAAGAAGAGGGAGGAAAGAGTTTCAATATCGTATATTGATATACAAGATCTTTGCTATCTTGGGAGTAACTATCACTCAATTATCTGCTGAAATAAAGTACATGGATTGGTAAGGTTTCTCTCTCTCTCTCTCTCTCTCTCTCTCTCTCTCTCTCTCTCTCTCTCCAACAAAGGTTTAATAAAGGAATTGGTTCATGACAAATATGGCCACTGGTAATATCACTTTGTCTTTTGAATTCATTCATGACTAACTTTCCTGCTGACGACACCAAGCAATTTTCTGTGACTTTCACTAGACTCATAGAAAAATTGCTGAGAGGAGATGCCAGAAGCTTAGTGTAGTAGGTGTATGGGTATTTTCCCATACGTTCATAAAGAGCATATAGTGTATTATTCAGCGATTAATCAGAAATATACAAACAGACTCGCTCAGACTTCAAACATAAATGTAAATGCAGGTTTTACTGTAAAGATAACGTTATACTGAGAGTGTAAAGGTGTTTGTATCCACAGTTCTTCACGACCTGAATAACTGCCCTGCCATTCACTTTCACGGGCCTTTCGTGAACTTGATACTTCATTATACATTTTGTGGCGTTTTCATACCAAAACGCTGAAGGATGCGAAGGAACATTAGCCTTCGATGGATATATAGGCCTATTTGGTTTCTCATAAGAACACTAAGATTTACGAGAAGCAATTTGGGACGGGAATACACAAGATCTATGTATGTGTGTGTGTGTGTGTGTGTGTGTGAGAGAGAGAGAGAGAGAGAGAGAGAGAGAGAGGCAATGATGTAGAGGGTGGTTCTACATACTATTTGAGAGCCATCACGCCTGCAGAAGGGTGTCGCTTAACGCCACCTGCCGCTTAAATATGATTTTATTAACTGGGCAAACTGCTCCGAAGCCCCGGTTCTGGTCTGAGGCAAATGGCGTTTACATAGTAGCACTTACGAGTTCATGAAGTATATGGTAATGGTAGTAAGATAATGGCTCTAATTTATATTTCCCCTTTCTCTGGGTCCATTACTACCTAATGTGGATTGAGGAGTTCCTTTAAAATGGGGGCCCTTTAGCTAAATGAAGATTTGTTTTTATCCCAGATAGAGATGGATCTGAGTTTGTAGCCTATGACGTTAGGCCTAACCGGGTCGACATTTTATTGGAGGCGTCGTTTGGTGACATCATCACGATTTACCTTAAGAAAAAATAAGATTTATGAGTATATATATAGACATATTGACGTATAAACCTTTTTATATACACGAAAAACAAGTCGGTTTGACAGCGTCAGTTGATGATCTTGTGAGCCATCATTGGAATTCGCTCTCGTCTCTTTCATCAAGAGGGGGAATGGGTGGGGCGGGGAGGGGCTTCATTGTCGCATAAGGAAGATAAGAACTTTGCTATCTTGGATTCCGAGTAACTATCACTTGCTTGACTGTTGAAACGACGTAGATGGGTTGGTGCAGTTCTCTCTCTCTCTCTCTCTCTCTCTCTCTCTCTCTCTCTCCAGTTCTTTCAGTAATGTTCTTAATAATAAAGGCAGAAGTTTATGGCAGATATCCATTGTGGTAACTTCATCCCTTACTAGACTTTAATCTTGGAAATATTGTGAATAATATGATAAGAATCATAAAACAGCAGTGAATGAAACTCATATTTCACTGCAAATGTCTGAATGACACTTACGGGTTGCTCTGTGAGCAAGAGCCCGTGCTTAATTGAAACAACAACAACAACACACTCAGCAGGTGCTGGTTTTGCTCAAAAGAAGAATATTAGTAAACCTGAATTTTTGCTCCACACCTGATTCCCTCAGTTTGATCCACATCCCTTTGGGAATCATCGAGAGTGATTGGTGTGTTGTGGGGTGAGATGATATCTCGCTGGGTGTGGTGATGTGTTGTGGGGTGAGAATATCCTTTGTGGTATGAGATGAAGTTTCATAGGGTGTGGTGGAGAGTTGTGGGGCGAGATGAAGTTTCATAAGGTGAGATGATGTGTTGTGGGGTGAGGTTATTTGTTGTGGGGTGAGATGAAGTTTTGAATGGTGAGGTATTGTGTTGTGGGGGTGAGGTTATTTGTTGTGGGGTGAGATAAAGATTCGTAGGGCGTATTGTGTTGTGGAGTGAAGTTATTTGTTGTGGGGTGAGATGATGTTTTCTAGGGTGGGGTGATGTGTTGTGGGATGAAGTTATTTGTTGTGGGGTGAGGTGAAGTTTCGTAGGGTGTGATGTGTTGTGGGGTGAGGTGAGGTGAAGAAACACTCTCTAAGTCAGAATACAAGAGAAAAGAATTGCAATGGGTGAGTTAAGGGGAGGTAAGGGAGTGGGGGTGAGGGGATGGGAGGTGAGGTGAGAGGAGGTGAGGTAAGGGGGTTAGGGTGAGGTCACAGGAGGAGACTTAGGGTGAGTTAAGGGGAGGTGAGGTAGGGTGATGTGGGGCGAGATGGAGAGAAGCTTCCGACGACAGAATGTAATTAAATTAAAAAAAGAGAAAAAAGGCCAGAAATATAAGCGACGAAGAACAAAGGTCACTCACTCCCCGGAGGAGATCAACAGGTCCCTTACTGAGAAGTCCGTCTGTGCTGCTGCCTTTCACTCATCTCCATTTGTATGAACTCCTAAAGGCTCCCATACACTGAACGATTGTATGAACGACTGTCTTAACGATTGTCTGTATCGTTCGCAAAAACATTGGGTATGGGCTTGTCTGAATGCAAAAGTGGGCGGAGCTTCGTGTCTAAACGATCTCAGCGGGAATCTGCCACGACCAGGTTGGTGGCTTGCAACTTAAGTCTGTCATACACAGGTCGTTCAATGTATGTGTTTGTCTGCCGGTATAACGCTATGGCGCGCATCTCTTCTAGAGATGATGCCATGTCTTCTCCAGATAAAATCTCTGCTCAGACTGTATGAATAGTGTGTGTGTGTGGGTTGATAACGACAATCCTTCAGTGTATGGGGGCCTTAAGAAAACATCGTTTTTCCCTTAAACTCATTTTGTCCTCTCTCTCTCTCTCTCTCTCTCTCTCTCTCTCTCTCTCTTGAGGACACGATGTCATCACTGACATTCC
>NC_061095.1:54035159-54053170 GCF_015104395.2 Macrobrachium nipponense | reverse complement strand
AAGATATGGATAAACATATCTACTTGGCTTATATTTTCTAATATATTAATTGTGATACATGTTTTAATGTCATACGGACAGAAATTCCTTACGTTCTTATCATCATTCGTGTGAGGATTATCATCATTCGTGTGAGGATAAGAGACAGACGTCTATTGTTATACAGCCCCTTCAGTCATTTACCTGTCCATTGTGGAAAGAGCTACTTGGAGAAATGCAGTTTGATGATATTGTCCTAGGGTTCTATTTTTAGATAATTTTAAAGAAAAAATCAGGATAGCGAAATTCCCTTTAGATTTTGAACTCCTTTAAGATATCAAATTCACCTTTCTAATAAATAAATTATAGTAATTATGACCTGGAGCTAAACGATATGCATAAGTCTGTTTACGATTTTTTTTACATCATACGACATGGAAGTTCAGCCGAAGCCATGGGGTAATCCAAATATACACACTCAGTTTTTACATTTATTTCTAATATTAGTGAGAAGTCCAGCCACTTTCCTTCTAGATCACCTCTTGCAATCTGTTAGGCATAGAAGATTCATGGTTTCTGACGATCTGTGGTCGGTTGTGGAAGAGCTTCCATTGTGTTCCCAGAGGGCCATAAGTTGATCTGGTCTCCTCTCCCTCTCAGGCTCCCAACATTTTACCAAATTAGCCTAAATATTCTCAGTGAGGTTCATGTCTGTATCCTTACTTGTCCAGTCAAGCAACTGCAGATCCTCTCGACCTTGAAACTATTCCTGGACTATTCTGGCCGTTATGGATGGGGCAGTGGTCGTGAATGAAAATGACAGGAGCAGGTGGCGAAAAATAATTCCGCTGTTGAAGTGAAAGAAGTTAGAAATCCTGAAGAATTTCAATGTATTTTTTCACCCAGTGAACCTCCACTCAATCCTGGTGATATCATCCATACAATGTAAGAAGATCCAGCCCCACACGTTTACTGAGACATGCCCATTCCTGGTCACCTCGTAAATTTCTTCTGTAGTATCTGAAGGGAAAAAATCTAATCTTTAACAATTTACGCTTTGCTTTTCGTAATAGGGAAAATAATGCTATATCGTTTTGGGAAATGAAATGCTAAGTAACAACCCTTGCAATAAGTTAAGAATCTTTATTCATCTGCAAGGATTAATACTTATAATAGCATTAAATTTGATCTGCAACGGTCCGTTATGATATGATATTCTTTAATTCAGTAAACAGGCTGTACTCTATATTATAAGTTTGCCTACGTGATTATTCATAACATTAATAATGCATTTGCTTAATGCCTGAAAGCTGGCCATAATAGAACTAATGGGGGGTTTTCAATGAGGAATTTTTAATTTCACACTTCTCGTGGTAATATAATTCAGTTAGCGGAAAATACATGGTTATTGACAAAATTATTATTACCCTTGCTTATAATTATTATAGTCTGTTATTAATGATTATAGAAACTCACCTTATATTGCTCGGTCTTCAGTTATGTATTCTGCCGTGACCTCTGCTAGTAAAAGACCTTTCGTCACTGCATACGACTCGAGACCAAAATTCCATATCCTCCCCCACAAACTGTTGAACAAAGGCAAGCCTATCAGCACGATGCCGTTCGGCGAGAAATTCCTTCTTGGCAGGAATTCTATGAGGTATTCCTGCCTCATGCAGACGTCTTCGCACCGTCATAGCCGAAACATTTAATGCCAGACGTTCACGAATAGCAATAGTATTGGTAAAAGGATCTTCTGCTGCTCGTCGAATGTCGTCGTTATCCTAACGGGTGGTCATTCGTGGTGGAGGTCTTCGAACTGAAATACGTAATTAACATGCAGATACTTAGATAATAATTGATTAATTAAAGCTTGCTTACTTATGGGAACGCTATTTGGTATTCTGGGAAGTAAAAATTAAGAATCACTATTAGAGTTCAACAGGACCAATTTAGGTGTTATAATTTCACGGGTTTATAAGGTTTATAGTTTAAAAAATTAATGAATAAATGAAATAAATAAATGTTATCCAAAGTCGGTAAATTCCAGTCTAAGCGTGCCTCCTTTTCCATTTATTTACTGTGTAGGGGAGGACGTCAAGACGCTGTGCAACAGCACGTATTGAAAGCCCACTTTCTTGTAGGGCGACGATCTGCGCCCGGAGAACTATATATTGCTGTTCATTTGGAGACTATAACGAATACTACTAGCAGAGGACAGATAACCTATCAAAATTTATACAACACCTCAGTCTAGCCATGATTGCGTGACAAACTTGTTAGTGTGTAATACGGGTGCTGTAGCAGTGATATCGTTATCACTGAACAAAGTGATATATTAAAATCACACGATTAGTGGGACTGATTGATTGATTGGCTGTTACTGGCATTGCAACATCTCAGGTCATTACTGTCATTGATAACATTTAAAATTCTGTATGTCTTCATATTGATAAATTGTTAATTGTCTGGTTCAAACACTGTTTACTAAAGGTGGTGCTGTTCCTCTCTTAACGTGAATTCCACTAATCAACTTTCGAGCTGTTTTAGTGTATAAGAGGTTGGAGGAGGCAAACTTGTAATAAGTATTAATCTTCATAGATGAATAAACATTATCTTAATGCAGGGGTTGTTACTTAGCATTACATTTCCCCAAACGATATATCATTATTTTCCCTGTTACAGAAAGCAATGCGTAAATTATAAAAAATTCAGATTGTTTTCCTTCAGATACCACCGAGGAAACATTTACGAATTGTGGCCAGGAGTGCTTGTAACCGTAAACGTGTGGGCCTGGATTTCCTTACATGGTATATGTGATATCACCAAAACTGAAGGGTTTCACCAGTGGAAAATACGTTAAAATTCTTCAGGATTTCTTCCTCCCTTCACTTCACCAGCGGAATTATCCCTTTCCACCTAGTCCTGTCATTTTCATTCATGACGGCTGCCCCATCCATACGGTCAGAATAGTCCAGGAATGGTTTCAAGGTCGAGAGGATTTGAATTGGTTGACTGGCCAAATAAGGGTGCAGACATGAACCCCATAGATCCCGAGAAAGATAAAGTCGATTAAAGATTGAACAATTAATTCACAGGTGCCCCGAGAGAAGCCGAAGTGCAGTGGAAAAATCACTGAATTTCTAATCAGTGTTCTCCCATGTATACATAATTTTTTTTTTTCATTAATTTTCTGCTCATCCATTTCGTATGAAGTAGCTACTGTCGCATATCTTATGTAATATAAGCTGGTTAGGGGCAATTACGTTTGCTTTATGTCTATTACAATTAGAATCATAATTACCTGACTTGTTATCGAATTGCAATTACAACTTCAATATACTGAAATACAAAACTCAAATATTGGGGAAAAAATTTCACAAAACTTTTTGTACAAAAAAAAAGGAAATAAATGGAATAAAAACAATTTTAGAATTGGCAGCTGGCTTGTTAAGATTCTCCCTTAATAATATAATAAATAAATTGCGAGTAGCGACTCAAAACATCTCTCTATTGCATTTAGTTGAGTTCTCGAAAGGTAATAGGGCTGCTCTAGGATAACAAATTTCAAATAAAGTACTTTATATTTGAAACTTTCAGTTGCAGTTACAATTACCATTAAGATAATAAAAAAACAGCCGCAATTACAGTTAACTTCAAAACGTGTAATTAAAAACATTTCAGATAAATGACAATTACTCCAAGCCTGAATAAAAGGTAATGTTTATTTGTAATGGTAAAGCTCTCTTATTGTGGGTTTCACAGACAGTGCAGTCACGTTTTTGGTCAATACACTGTAATGAAGACTTATATCAGTACGAGATTTTTGCTATAATTTTTCGGTATAATCAAGGCGCTTTAACTCTAATGAATGTCCTGTAAAAATGCTCAATTTTTACAGAAGTGGCCAGGAGTGCTTGTAACCGTAAACGTGTGGGCCTGGATTTCCTTACATGGTATATGTGATATCACCAAGACTGAAGGGTTTCACCATGGAAAATACGTTAAAATTCTTCAGGATTTCTTCTCCCTTCACTTCACCAGCGGAATTATCCCTTTCCACCTAGTCCTGTCATTTTCATTCATGACGGCTGCCCCATCCATACGGCCAGAATCGTCCAGGAATGGTTTCAAGGTCGAGAGGATTTGAATTGGTTGACTGGTCAAATAAGGGTGCAGACATGAACCCCATAGATCCCGAGAAAAAGATAAAGTCGATTAAAAATTGAACAATTAATTCACAGGCCCCTGCCCCGAGAGAAGCCGAAGTGGAGTGGAAAAGTCACTGAATTTCTAATCATTGTTGTTCTCCCATGTATACATAATTTTTTTTTTTTTTTCCATTATTTTCTGCTCATCCATTCCGTATGAAGTAGCTACTGTCCGCATCTTATGTAATATAAGCTGGTTAGGGGCAATTACGTTTGCTTTATGTGTATTACAATTAGAATCATAATTACCTGACTTGTTATCGAATTACAGTTACAACTTCAATAATACTGAAATACAAAACTCAAATATTGGGAAAAAATTTCACAAAACAAAAACTTTTTGTACAAAAAAAAGGAAATAAATGGAATAAAACAATTTTAGAATTGGTAGCTGGCTTGTTAAGATTCTCCCTTAATAATATAATAAATAAATTGCGTAGCGACTCAAAACATCTCTCTATTGCATTTTAGTTGAGTTCTCGAAAGGTAATAGGGCTGCTCTAGGATAACAAATTTCAAATAAAGTACTTTATTATTTGAAGACTTTCAGTTGCAGTTACAATTACCATTAAGTATAAATAAAAAACAACCGCAATTACAGTTAACTTCAAAACGTGTAATTAAAAACATTTCAGATAAATGACAATTACTCCAAGCCTGAATAAAAGGTAATGTTTATTTGTAATTGGTAAAGCTCTCTTACTGTGGGTTTCACAGACAGTGCAGTCACATTTTTGCTCAATAACACTGTAATGAAGACTTATATCGGTACGAGATTTTGCTATAATTTTTCGGTATAATCAAGGCTTTAACTCTAATGAATGTCCGGTAAAAATGCTCAATTTTTATTTGTAACACATAGAGCAACTGTAACCAGTTACCTATTCAAACCAATCTGTAGGCAATTGGCGGCTCTCTTTTTGCTAAAAAAAAAACAAAAAAAACTTGAAAAGTTGCGAGACAAACGATTTCTGCTACCATTTCGACAGTTATGTTCCTAGGCGGCCATCTCTTCCTCACCTTCGTAATACAAGCATATGTCTGATGCCCTGAGTCCAAATGAAGATTGCGAAGGAGGTAACCAAACACAAGTATAACTACTAGTAGCTTTACCATCAATCACAGTGTCTATCGTTCTACTACTCCACCATACATGCAGATATCTCTAACTCTAATAATTATAATCATTTACTCCTAACCCAAGTCAATAGTCACTAAAGAAAGAAAAAAAATTTGACCTTAAGATAAAAATAGTAATAGCTACTACTACTGCTGCTGCTGATGATGCTGATGCTGATGCTAAGAATAATAGTAAAAAAAAACAAAAAAATGCTATATTACTGGTTATTATTATTAATAATTAATTAATATTGTTCCCTTGTTTTCAACGTAGACCAAAAGTAATATATCCATGCCTAAGGTAAGGTAGTACGGTACGGAATTTGCACATTTTTTCCGTACCTGAACTATACCGTACCGTACTTTGGTAAAATTGTCGTTGCGTAATTCTGTATCATCCACATAGGCTAAATATCAGCCGTGGCCGTACCGTAACGTAATGCCAGCCTTGCTGGCAGGTAACAACCGAGTGAACGTTCGATATAAACAACATTGTAAATTATTATTATTAAGATTAGATAGATGGATAGATAAGAAATAAAAAAATCGTACAAAATAATAAACTAAATGAAGTACATTCAGAGAGAGAGAGTGTGAGAGAGAGAAGGAGGGGGAGGAGAGGTGAGGGAAGGAAGAGGAAGGGGGTGGAGGGGGGGGTGGAAGAGGAGGCGAAGTAGGGATAGGCGAATTTTTTTTTGTCTGTTGTGTTCATATCCATTTCTGGCTAATCGAGACTTTTGCCTCTTCGTACAGGACAAGTGTCTATTCTTTATTATTTGTGATCCATGATACTCGTATGAATTACGGTACTGGTTTAGTACACTATAGCAAAATCTCGCACTTATACGAATCTTAGTTACAGAGAAATAGGTTAGAGAACACGCGAACACTTTTAAAGAGCTCATTTTACGAAGCAGTGCTCAACGAGTTTTCAGTTCTCAATGTAATTATTAACAGGAACAATAATTACGCGAGCATATTATATTTAACAGTAGTATCTTTACTTCATACCATGGTGATTATGATCCTTATTGGCTAATCCTACAATCAAGGAACGATATAATGATATATGAAGCATGGTATTGTTTTACTCGACCCGAAACAGAGTCTGAATCCCAACGGAGGTGAGGTCGTCAGCAGGATTTTTAAATGGGTCAGACTTCATAACCACTCACCATGAATCGAAGGGACACAAATCTGGCGCTGCGAGGACGAATTGTCACTTTGCGCGATACGAGCCATTACAGGTGATGTTGGTGTGTCCCCAACCACGGTACAGTGAGGATAAGAAGGTGGGAGGAGAGTGGGAACTTGAACGACTTGCGTAAGTTGTTTATGCTGAATGATTGGTGGATATGTTACATTGTTCATGGTTATTTAATCTTGCTTATTTAATATGAAAGTTTCTCTCTTAAATGTATTTCGTCTCGCTTTTATAATTTTGGTTAGACTACAGATATCCACAGCCATTCAAACACCACAGTAATGTTTCAGGTGCGACTCCATAATTCCACACTGGTGGGTGGTTGGGCCTTGCCGACCTCAACCATGAACAAAGTTAGATAGTCGATTGAGTTGTCTGGTAAATTAAGCTATAAGAGCATTTTATTTGTTCTCACCCCGTCACAGTCATTGTGAGTCTTATGATAGCTACAGTTTATATTAATTTCATTTCAGTGATGGCTCATGAATGATTTACAGTTTTAATAACTACCACCAAATTGAGAATATTATATATATTATGTAATCTCGTTCAATTGATATGCTTTTGAAACCGAAAATATACGGCCATGTTTACTAAATTATGATCAATCTATAGAGTACAAAATTCGAAGAATCTAGAATTGACTGCGATGTCTATATAAATTATAGGTTAAATTTCATTTAAGGTAATATGTTCTCTTAGCTAGGCCAGGGGGGTCCAGGGAAAACCACCCCAGCTGAGGATGACGCCATTATCAGGGCGGCTCGAGAGCAACCCTTAACCAACGCCGAGGCCATTCATGAAGACCTTGGGATTAGAAATGTCATCAATGACAGTACGACGCAGACTCCACGCTGCTGGGATTCATCACAGAACTCCAGCGACGAAGGCGCTCTTGATGGAGCGACATAAGGCGGGAAGGCTTGATTTTGCCCAATATCATGCTGATAAGGGTTGGGACTTTTGGGGGGCAGGGTCATCTTTACTGACGAGAAGTGCTTCTCGTCCACATCACATGGGAAGCTGCATTGGTTGGCGAATAAATAGAACTCGGTATGATAAGCATAATCATTATTTGCATCAATTATCATTGCATTCTTTATATTAATATTAATCTTGCAGATTTTGTTCCACGAAGTGGACTGTCAAAATATATAAAGGAGTAAAACATAAATAAGAGTGCTATTTCTGAGATAAAATATTAGGTAAGGGACAGTGGCATCATTTGCTCTTTTTCCTCAAATATATATTAAATAAGTAATTACACAATAGAATTCTTTCAGTGTTGTCATCACTGAGAATTTAAATTCTCCAAAGATATATATATATATATATATATATATATAATATATATATATATATCTATATATTATATCATTTATATTGTACATTTTTTTATCTTTTTTCATTCGGATATGAACGTAACATCGTTGAGGTGGTTTCGATCCGGCCATGTCACCTGCAACGTATGGGGCTGGGTGTGTCTGCATGTTATGGGTGATGTGTTCTGTATCGAGGGAAGATTTATAGCAGCTAAGTATGTTGAGCTGCTGCAAACCTCCTTCTTGCCTTCGTTACGAGAAAGGAATTTTCTTCTTTCACCAGGGCCATCCTGTTCACACACTGCTCACGTTGTTCAAGAGTGGTTTGCCAGACAGGATAACCTGCTTCTTCTTGAATGGCCGAGCAAAGGAGCAGATATGAAGTGACTGAAACACGTGTGGGGGTCCAGATGGTGAACACATGGAAAATGGAACATGATAGAACAACACTGCAGCTCATGGCTCACATCAACTCTCAGTGGGAAATTTTGTAAATGGAGACGCAGCAAATTTTCAACCTTGTTCATTCGATGCCCGACAGATTGAGGGAAGTGACTGAGAGAGAGGGTGGATGGTCAAGGTATTAGATTGTATGATATAAAAGTTATATTTTTTTGTAATAGGACATAAAATGTTCTCACTAGTTTATTGATTATATGTTTTAATAACATAACTTCACAACAAGTTTTTATTATAACCATGATATTCTTGATATAATATTCGAAGTATCTGTAAAAAAAAAGGCATAATGCCTCCATACAATATTGAGAGTATTGCAGTAAAACTTCCTACTTACTCAGGCCCCACATGTTTTCGATGTAATTCCTAATCGCCGTTTCTTGCTAAAACCAGCATTGAATTATAGAACTGAATGACTCGCCGAGCACTGTTTTCATACAGTGAGGTCGGTAACAGTATTGGCAAATTGCCTTACCTATATACTTTGTTCACTGTGGTGTGGCCGATACAGATATGATACTTTGCCACTTATTTTCGCTTATTAACTTCTTGGAGTCTATTGAAATAGTTTCCATTATTTGAAATATAATGCTTTATATCCTACTGATTTTTTCAATGTATCTTTGGTTAAAACCTAAGTTATATGAACAAGAGTAAAATGTGGCATATTTTTTGGCCGTCGTTGTCGTTTCTGAGAATAGGGGTCATATGCTCTGTGGGACATTTTAAAAGGTAATTGTCAATTCAGTAGATGATACTCTATGTCAGCCACTATAAGGAAAGCCCAATGACTTCACCTATCACCTGAGGTCAACGAAATATATAGTCTTTAATATATCAGTGCATACATAATTTTAGAAAAAACAACAAGATAACCCTTCAAAGATCAAACACGTCATATGACGTGTTGCAGAAGTCGTCCCACAATGTTGTTTACGTCATGCGACGTTCTTAAGTTTTTAATTTTTTGGGCGCCTTCATAGCTTATTGTATCGATATTGGTTCTGTACTACTTAGTGCCTTATTAGAGGTCTTGCTGTCCGTTTGCACTGCTCGTCTCCATTTGTATGAACTGCGCGGGGCGGGAGGAAAGGGTGGCCTAGGAGGTTGTCAGAAACGTCAAACCAGCTAATCCTGTGTGGTGGCGATAGTTTTTTTGCCGCACACCTTCGATTTTGATGATAGCATATCAGGAATAAAGTTTTTTTTATTCTGTTTTTAATGATTCTAATAATGGAACTGACTGTAGAGAGATCCAATCGTTAATTTCATGTTATGAATGGGGTAATATATCAAGCGAACACTCAAGGAACAAAAGTTTATGACATTACAGTATCAGAGATGAGAAATTTCTTTGCTTTGGTTATGCTTATGGGTATTGTCAGGAAGGGCAATCTTCGATATTATTGGATCACTGATCCTCTCCTGAATACACTAATGACATATCAGAACTGCATACTGAGCGCAGGGGTTTTTCTTGTCACTAAGCTAGTATAGCTGAGAGAGATATATAAGTATAAGAGAGAGAGGAGAGAGAGAGAGAGAGAGAGAGAGAGAGAGAGAGAGAGAGGAGCTAAGTGTCGAAGACTCAACAAATTCACTGAGTGTTTGGGTATGTTCAATGAAGTGCTGCTGCGCCTCTCTTTATAGCTTCTATTGTAGAATTTTGTAGGAAAACGCACTGCAACCGATGCTGTAAACTTGGCTTACGTGATAAGGATAAAATATCCTGTTATGATGTTTGTGATTTTCGGCAATACCATATAACTTTAAAATGTTGATCAATTTTAAGTATTGTGTAATGAATATGACCGATATATAGTGATAGACACGGTTGTAAGATAATATCTTGGCCGAAAGTTAAATGGAATCTTAATAAACAAACTTATATTACAAGTGAGACAACAATCTTCATTACAACGATATAAACTGCTCAGATTTTTTTTTTTTTACTCCGTGTGTGTGTGTGTGTGTGGTGTTTCTCCAACCATACCTAATAACTCCGCCCACCACGAAAAATTCTATATATTATTTATTTTAATTTAATATTTTTTATTCATTTATTTTTCTAATAATAATAATAATAGTAATAATAGTATAATAATAATAATAGTAATAATAATAGTAATAATAGTAATAATAATAGTAATAATAGTAATAATAATAGTAATAATAATAATGTCATTGCAATCGCAATTCTTTTATCTTCTATGTACAGAGGTTTATTCATAGCTCTCCCATAGCTCAGGAACTTGCAATATATTATATAAAACCCTTGACTAGAAAAACTATCGTGGATTGAAAGCTAACTGTTAATTTGCTTTCCCATTTTCTCTAAACCTCCAGCGAAAGAGGGGAAACTTGTGTATAATGAAAATTATAGATGTTTATGAATGCCATAATATATTCATCAAATATCTGCCCTTTTTATGAAGTGAAAATTTGTTCTTT
Source organism: Macrobrachium nipponense (assembly GCF_015104395.2). Lineage (NCBI taxonomy): Eukaryota > Metazoa > Arthropoda > Malacostraca > Decapoda > Palaemonidae > Macrobrachium > Macrobrachium nipponense. The sequence continues at coordinate 54,042,425 of NC_061095.1, read as the reverse complement.
ACTTCCAATATTGTTTAAAACAACTTGAAACAACACTTGTGTACTTTGGTACCTTATTCATTCAACTCTTATGATTTATACGATCCATGATTTTTCTTACTTGGCAGATAATGATCACACTGATACGTTTGCCGCCGTTGATTGAATTACTCGAAGACTCTTGACTTCAGAAAAATAGTATCACAATTCTATCTATGAAAGAGTAAGAAAGATAAAATTGAATCCTTGACCAACATATTCCATTATTTCATAGTTTTCATCAGAGGTGTAGAATTTCTCCTTCCCAAAGGCGACACAACCGGAGGATAAGGACAACATCCAGCATTGCAGAAAATCAGATGAAATCTATTTGTTGGGGATCATGTTATCATACAAAATGGAATCTGGATTTCCTCTGTCAAAAATGCATATTTTGCTTTATTTTCCCACACCCCTCCCTCACCCCTCTCTCTCTCTCTCTCTCTCTCTCTCTCTCTCTCTCTCTCTCTCTCTCTCTCTCATCTGTAATTACATAGGAAGAGGAGAAGAATGCTAATGAGGCATTTCCTCACAAAGTGTTATAAGTTTCATTTCACTGTAATTGGCTTCGAAATTGTTTATAGAGGCAACATTTCATCAGCACTAATTAGGACTCTGAATAAGGCTGTTGATAACATCTCACCCTCTCTGTCTGTTTGTCTGTCAGTCTGTGTCGTGACCATAGACCGTTTCCTCCTCAAATGACACCTCATGAATCTCGAGGCCTCTTCATGAGGGACTCAATCGATCTCCATCCAAAGCTCAAGCTTCTCTCTTGTACACAAGAGCTCCCCGTGAAAGTATGGTAAAAAAGAAAAAAGGAAGTCGAATTGTGCATTAAAACATTTCAATTTCATGCAGCCTTATCATAATAGGTTTTTCAGAGAAGAAGCATTTCAACAGGACGTTACCTAATTATTTTTAAATTCGGAATGATTTCGAACATACAAAACTTTACCAGCAACAAACTTTTGGTGGCATCAGTACACGCAAACTTTCCCATTAGATATACAATTACTCTAATCACAAATTTAGGTTCCCAGTAAAATCATAATAGAAATGCAAATTATTCACTCACATCTTGACCTCAGGGCACAGGTTTTATGTCCATTCCGGGTAACAGTCCTTGACTTATCAAAGTATTCTGACGCAGAGTAGAATGCTTATAACTGAAGAAAGTGAAGAACATGAACAAAATTAAGGCTGACTGGAGAACCGATACATATTTGTAATTTAACCCTGATTTACACGAAGCATTTTAGTCATTAAGCAAAAATAAAGGTCTAAAATATCCATTCAATTCCTTCTTCTTCTTCTTCTTGTGATGTCATGACCGTGTTTCTTCAACAGTTACCAAAAATCATATAAAATGTGCCTGAATAACTATTGAACTGTTGTCTCATTTCACTTTGTATATAAGAAAGTCCTTTAATCAGAAATGAAGTCTAACAGTGACAGGAAATGATTTACATATGAATTCAATTAGCAACAATCTTTGCTAAAATGAATATTTTTTATTATTACTATTATTCATCCAGGAAAGACTTCTTCATTTTTCGATATAATCTTATTTTTGGGGGAAATTCAGAATTCCTCCATAGCATGAAGCAGGAATAATAATAGTGTCACTTGAACATGATAAATGGTTTTCATGAAGATTCATATTCTGGTAAATAATAACAATAAAAAAGAAATTAATGAAATGTAATAACAATTATAAAAAGAGTAAAATGAAAATAAAAATGATTATATCTGGGTCATCAAATGCCGTTGTTGAAAGCCAGAAGCCTCTGACTCTGCTGGTTATTAGGTTTGCACATTCTGTGTCCAGTATAATATCTGCATTCCATTTTTCATTCTTTCTCTCTCTCTCTCTCTCTCTCTCTCTCTCTCTCTCTCTCTCTCTCTTCCTTTGATGAGTTTTGTCTTTGAAATATTGAAGGAAAATATCTTAGACAACTTGAAATCCAGATTTTGATATAAAATGAGAATTGTTGTTGACACGAACTTGTGTAAATGATTTATGAAATTGTTGTGACATTTTCACTTTTAATTCTCAGATGCCTGACAGAGACTCATAATTATTCAAAGTCAGTCTCGTTCTGAAATGTGAAATGTGATGATTTTGTTTATTTCCTTACGGAGTTTGTGACGATTATTATTATTTGCACAAGAGAGAGAGAGAGAGAGAGAGAGAGAGAGAGAGAGAGAGAGAGAGTTACAATACACAAGCAGTGTATTGTAAACATCGATCAAAGTTTATTACAATAATATATTAATAATAATGTTTAATTTTTTTCAGAAATTCTGCATTGTCTCGGTTGTGGTGAGTGTTAATGCATTACTTTTTTATTGAAAGGTATTGGCTTTTATTATTAGTCTTTGTTTTTAAGCACTTATTGTTTATCAAAATATTGTATTTATTGGGGGCGGCGGCGGGGTGGGGGAGATAATGACTATTTCCTCTGTGAATTGCTCTCAGTTTTGTGACTTGCACTTTTCACAAAATCTTAAATCTTGAGTATTTCTAAATTTGTAGTTTTGCTTATTTTTGGTCCTTTGTGACTGGTTCTCTTATGCTATTATTATTATGATTATGAAAAATTTTATTGGACTTAAAATCATTTTATTGATTTAGTGATATCATTACAAACACATCAATGTTCTTTTACAGAGTATTTATAAATTGGGAAAATACTGCTTCCATGCAATACTGAGTCGCTCATTTTCATGTTTTTTACACTTGTCTTTGCTAATAACTCTCTGGGCATATGACACAAATCATCTAAGATATTTCCCTGAAGACGTGTCTGAGCACTCATTTGCAAAATTGGTAGGTGGTTCTAAGGAGGTCTGCACGAATTATCAAATTCACTTATGTATCGTTATTTACTATGTTCTTGACAATGCAGTGTGTTCTACGTTTTTTCCTAGGTTCATTTTCCTTTTTGAAAATCACTTTATTCAGTTTCCTGAGGAATCTGTTGCGTCTGCCTTGACCTAATCAGGTCTGCTAACCTGATGGTTGGTCAACTGTGGTGGGTATTGCCATGTTAACGAAGGCTCTTGACACCATAAGCATTTTCCCTCAGGAGGGAAGACTTCTGGAGTTGCTGCCCTATTGGGTGACAGTTAGTGTTGTTGGGGTGAAGCTGCGAGGCCCATGCCCTGCCTCAGGGACGTTTAAGGCTCTGATGTCATTTGGGGTTTTCTGATGGTCACCCATCCAGGTTTTGTACATTTCCTTTTCTCTGGTCGATAGATAAGCTTTTATTATTAATTCGTGATTAACAGTGTGAGTGATACTTTTAGAAGTTCTGGACCCTAATTTCACTGGATGGTCAACCTGGAAAAGAAAGATAATCATGATTTTCAAGCGGCTGGATGATGGATTCCTTGTTCTTTACCACAGTAACAGGAATAACTCTTGTCATTATCATTTATTTAACCGATTTTTGGACAAAAAGGAAAGTATCAGTCTCCTGAGAACCATACGTGTAAGAAACAAGATGAAACCATTATTAAGTAACCCGCAAGTAATAAAGCCAACATCCCACTTAATTGTAACTGACTATCTACAATTAAATCATGACAATTGAAGCGTTGTCTTCCAATCAGTGATTCAGAGCAAAGTGATTTATTGCTATTTGACGCAGAAGGATCAATGAAAGAGTCATTTTTAAAACTCAGTGTTTAAATGATCTGGAAACAGATGGCCTTTGGCAAGCACTGATTGGCAGGCAAAGTTTATTGGCTTTTTACAGTTAAACAAAACTGTTCAACTTTGAAAGTTTGAAGAGGACGCCGAATGCTCTCGAAATTAATGCTATGTGTCAAAATAAATATAAGTCTAAAATGAGTCAAAATGTAAGTTAAAATGAAAGTCGATATATAAGTCGAATATTAGTCAAAATGCAAGTCGAATATTAGTCGAATATAAGTCAAAATGCAAGGTTCTATAAAGTCAAATATAAAAAAATGCAAATCGAATACAAGTCGTATGTACGTCAATTGCAAGTCGAACTTAAGTCGAAACATAACTCGAAAAATAAGTCGAAATATAAGTCGAATATAATTCAGAATATAGGTCAAATATAGTCGAATATAATCAGAAATAGGTCAAATATAAGTCGAAATACATGCCGAAAATAAGTTTTAATATTCGTCGAATATAAGAAGAACCATCAGGCTATACAAGTCGAAATATGTTCAAATATAAGTCGAATATAATTCTATATACAAGTCGAACAGAAGTCGAATATAAGTGGAAATAGTGTCGTTCCGAAGAACCTTTTCCGGTCCCTGTGTGGGATGTGCGCTCAAATGCTGGAGCTACATTCATCATCGCCATCAGATCGGAGTTCTCTAAATGTCTTGTTTACTTCAGTTGACAATAAAATGATAGAAATAAACAAAGAGCTTTCAAGAGAAAGTCCTGTGGAATAAAGGCTGAAAGTTCAAACGTGATTGGACACGATTTCTAACCTGACGCCGGAAATGAGAGAGCAGAGTCTCAGAGACGCCACAGAATGCAAACCAAGATAGAATACAAACCAGAGCACCAAATACCATCTGGGTTGGAATAGAATTCCCACGTATTCCTGACGATTCCATTTCTAATTTTTTCCCCGTCCTCCATCCAGGAAGAAAAGTTATTTAAGGAGATAGGACTCGCAAACCACATCCGGTGAAGGGAAGCTGTTTTATCGTAACTGGGTCAAAAAGTCTGAGGAAGGAGACGAAAATGAAAACATTGAATGGTATAAAGTATTAGTTAATTCTGTGCTAAGTTCTCATAATTGGTTTTATATGTTTATGAAATAAGGTGGCTTTCATAATAGACAGGGCATCTGTAGGTGTTTCTACTTATAAAATTCTGCTCTGTAAAGTTCTCACAAGTGGTTTTGACGTAGAACGAAATAGAATGGTTAATGATAGACAGAGCATCTTTTATGTATTCTACTTGTGCACAAGTTGTCTGTAGGGGAGATTTCTTAATGGTATTAATTTACTTAACTCTGAAAGACATTGGTAGCACATAACCCCTTGGTAACGTACCCAATTCTTCTAGAACAAACAACAGTCTGAAGTGTATGTGCAAAACGCCCCCACTCCACAAAACACAAACACACAAACCACATCAAGTAAGGGAAACTGAGACCACAAGACTTCCTCCTCTTCAATGTATCCCAGTTGTGGAGGCTGCAATAATTCCATCGACAGAAGAGGAATGTCTGACATATCTCATTTACATATTCTCTCTCTCTCTCTCTCTCTCTCCTCTTCTCCATCTCTCTCTTCTCTCTCTCTCTCTCTCTCTCTCTGCCTTTGATGAGGCCGTCCGCGTGGTTGGTCCCTTATCTCGAAATATGGACACCTCAGAATAGATCTTAGTGTGAACGTTGCGTCTGTGTGTGTGTGTGTGTGTGTGTGTGGAGAGAGAGAGAGAGAGAGAGAGAGAGAGAGAGAGACTGAGATTAATTCTCTTAAATTGTGTCATATGCATTATGGTTCCTGGTGAAGAAAGAAAATGGTCTAATATTCGTCCTCCTTGTATTAAAAGTTTAAAATATTACTTCAAACTTTTTTTCATGAATACAGTAGCATCCTGACACCAGATTCCTACTGTTCCCGTTTCCCAAAAGCAAATCGTTATCCCAGTGACTCTCGTAATAGACCGATCAACGTTTCCAGAATCCTTTATGGCAGCAGACATCACACCTCACACACCTACGAAATGATACTTGCAACAAACAAGGGTTTCATAGCGAGAGGGAATTTTGAGAAACAATGGCTGATATCAATCACGAGAACAGATAAGCATCAAGGAAAGACCGCTATGAATATCCAGTTTCCAAAAGCATCATTCGACCAAGTCTGGATCAGAATTCCATAAAAGGTGCAGAATATTACATTAGGAAGTATATTGTCAAAGGAGAGAGGATTGGGCTAAGAGATATATTTACCTAAAGAGAAGCAGAAACGCAAATAACATCAGTAGGAGATATATTTAAAAAGAACAAAATTCACTGTCATGCCATTAAACTAAGCCAAAGCAGATCCCTTCGGTGAAACTGCATATAATCCATTAAAAAGGATTTTTATTACCAACAATAACCCGGAAACAACACCGAGCTCAGATGCATAATTTTAAAGGACTATAAAATAAAAAGAAATTTTAAGACAAAGCGCAACTGGAAGGTTTTATTTCGGTCTCAGATTGAGGTCATTCTTGTTCCTCGCTGTTTAATGTTCTCTCTCTCTCTCTTTCCCGCCCGAAACCGGCCCCCCTCCTCCCCCTCAAATGGAGCAACACTCTCTACCCTGTTTCATTCAGCAGCATTCAACCAGTTCTTACGCTTCTTCTTCTGGAGGAAATTTTACATTATTATTATTATTATTATTATATTATTATTATTATTATTATTATTATTCTTCAGAGGTGAACCCTATTCACAAGGAACAAGCCCACCAACACAGGGGCCACAGTCTCGAAATTCAAGCTTCCAAAGAATCTGTCGTATTCAGCACTTACGGAGAACACAGCGTAATATTTCATAATTACTTTTTTTTTAATAAAATTCTGGCGAGAGTGTGTGAATTGCAGCCAGTTTTACATTCGTGTACCGTTTACCAACTACGGGAATACAATGTGTTTAGATTCCCGTTTGGGTAAAACAGTTCAATGATAACCAGCTTCCTTTTTCGTGAACGAAGACGTCAAACTCTAAAATTAGACCATTCAACAAAACGTTTCATTAAATAGAGAAAGAAATATGATAAAAATATTCCTTAAATCCAGGAGACTACATTTCCATCTAGTAGTAGCGAAGTGTTTTTGCTGCTGAACTGACAGATCCAACAAAAGAAATTAACTTCTGTCAAAAAAAACATCAAATAAAACCTGAAGTAAACTTGGTTGGGAATCGTAAAAGATTTTCATAATTACGTTGCATAATTTTGTTTCAAGCTGCGAAAATCTCTTTAAAGAGATTTTATAATCGAAGCAATTTTATTATTATTATTTATTATTATTATTGTTATTATTATTATTATTATTATTATTATTATTATTATTATATAACAGATCGCCCAGGTGACATGGCGCATGCATTCAGTGCTCTCTCTCTCTCTCTCTCTCTCTCTCTCTCTCTCTCTCTCTCTCTCTCTCTCTCCTGCGGAGCAGCTTCCTTTATGAGGAAAACTTGAAGACTTTCCAGAACTTGTGAATGAATTTGAGAGCTTTTT
>NC_061095.1:53999102-54034659 GCF_015104395.2 Macrobrachium nipponense | reverse complement strand
ATCAAGAAAATTCAAATTACAATTTCTTTCTTCCTCTACAGTAAATTTTTTTATAGAAGGACTAAATTATTGAGATTATTAAGGAATTCCTGGAGGTTTTCGTGAACTGGCCCAAAAACAGAAGATATCATCCACATATCTAAACCAAATAACTTTTTGGAGCAAAATTCTTGGTAAGGGTTTTGTCTCAAAAAATTCCATGTAAATATTGCTAAGGACAGGAAGATAAGGGATTACCCATAGCCATGCCAAACTTTTGTACAAAAAATTCCCCATTGAAACAAAATTTACTATCTTTGATACATAACCTTATGAGAACTAATGAGATTTGCTACACTTAAGGGAATCTGATCCCTTGTGTTTACTTTAAGTACAATATATTTATAATAATTATTATTCCATTCCGTCTCTTGGTAGTATTTTTATTCTTCATGAAACTGAGTCTTTTGGTTTTACCAAATGCATTCTGCAACTGTCAATAATCTTCCCTTCTACCTTCAGATAACTGAAGGTAGAAAACTTAAATACAGAACCTAAATCTAAATATCAATATAAGGTACAGAGGTCACGTCAGTAATGACATGGAGGATATTATTGAAATAAGGAATGAAAAGAAAAATAACAGGAATATGGATGCGTTGATAACAGACGAAGTGGGAAAGAAGAAGAGGAAGTGAGGAAAGAAAACTCGATGCACAAATGGGGAAGCGATAATCAAGAGAGAATGAGATGAGGGGAAGACTGATAACGGATGTGGATAGGATACTGGATTACGTATCTGGTGATATAAATAACAGAACGATACGCTGAAATATTATGATGCTCGTATATATATATATATATATATATATAGATATATATATATATATATATATATATATATATATATATTATATATATATATATATATATATATATATATATATATACGAGCATCATAATATTTCAGCGTATCGTCGTTATTTATATCACCAGATACGTAATCCAGTATCCTATCCACATCCGTTATCAGTCTCCCCTCATCTCATCTCTCTTGATTATATATATATATATATATATATATATATATATATATATATATATATATATATATATATATATATATATATACGAGCATCATAATATTTCAGCGTATCGTCTGTTATTTATATCACCAGATACGTAATCTAGTTATCCTATCCACATCCGTTATCAGTCTTTCCCTCATCTCATTCTCTCTTGATTATCGCTTCCCCATTTGTGCATCGAGTTTTCTTTCCCTCACTTCCTCTTCTTCTTCCACTTCGTCTGTTATCAACGCATCCATATTCCTGTTATTTCTTTTCATTTCCTTATTTCAATAATATATCCATGTCATTACTGACGTGACCTCTGTACCTTATATTGATATTTAGATTTAGGTTCTGTATTTAAGTCTTCTACCTTCAGTTATCTGATCCCTTGTGTTTACTTTAAGTACAATATATTATTTATAATAATTATTCCTTCATTCCGTCTCTTGGTAGTATTTATTCTTTCATGAACTGAGTATTTTACCAAATGCATTCTGCAACTGTCAATAATCTTCCTTCTAAATAATAATAATAATAATAATAATAATAATAATAATAATAATAATAATAATAATAATAATAATAATAATAATAATACTTTTTTGCTCTATCACAGTCCTCTAATTCGACTGGGTGGTATTTATAGTGTGGGGTTCCGGGTTGCATCCTGCCTCCTTAGGAGTCCACCCATTTCTTACTATGTGCGTTGCTTCCAGGAGTACACTCTTCTGCATGAGTCCTGGAGCTACTTCAGCCTCTAGTTTTTCTAGATTCCTTTTCAGTGATCTTGGGATCGTGCCTAGTGTTCCTATTATTATGGGTACAATTTCCACTGGCATATTCCATATCCTTCTTATTAATATTTCCAGGTCTTGATACTTATCTATTTTTCCCTCTCTTTCTCTTCAACTCTGATCACAATTCTATGAGAGAGTGAGAGAGACGAAATTGAATCCTTGACCAACAATATTCCATTATTTCATAGTTTTCATCCGAGTATTGAATTTCTCTTTCCAAAGGAGACACAACTGGAGGATGAAGACAGGGATCAGGCCATTTGCAGAAAAGCAGATGAAATCTATTTGTTGGGGATCATGTTATGAGACAAAATGGATTCTGGATTTCCTCTGCCAAAAAATGTATTAATTTCCCCCTCCCAACCCACCTCTCTCTCTCTCTCTCTCTCTCTCTCTCTCTCTCTCTCTCTCTCTCTCTCTCTCTCTCTCCGAAAGGAATATTAGAGTCATTCGAGACATTCCTAATTAGTGGTTTACGTACAAATGGATAATGATAATTCCTATGAATATAAAGATGACAGTTATTTAAAAATCAATGGACTAATTCATCTTCTTTTGGTTGAAAACACTATGGTGAATTATATTTAGTTTTTGGGGTTACCACCTCATAGCTTTCAAAGATATAACCCCCCACCCCCCCCCCCCCCTCTCTCTCTCTCTCTCTCTCTCTCTCTCTCTCTCTCTCTCTCTCTCTCTCTCTCTCTCTCTCATCTGTAATTACATAGGAAGAGGAGAAGAATGCTAATGAGGCATTTCACCTAGAAAATGTTATAACTGTAAGTAGCATTTCAGTGTAATTGGCTTCGAAATTGTTTATAGAGGCAACATTTCATCAGCACTAATTAGGACTCTGGAATAAAGGCTGTTGATAACATCTCACCCTCTTTGTCTGTATGTCTGTCAGTCTGTGTCGTGACCATCGACCGTTTCCTTCCCAAATGACACCTCATGAATCTCGAGGCCTCTTCATGAGGGACTCAATCGATCTCCATCCAAAGTTAAAGCTTCTCTCTTGCCACACGAGCTCCCCGTGAAAGTATCGTAAAAAGAAAAAGGAAGTCGAATTGTGCATTAAAAACATTTCAGTTTCATGCAGCCATATCATAATAGGTTTTACAGGAGAAGAGGCATTTCAACAGGACGTTACCTACTTATTTTATATTCGGAATGATTTCAAACATACAAAACTTTACCAGCAACAAACTTTTGTTATCAGTTCAGCAAACTTTCCCATTAGATATGTCAATTACTCTGATCGCAAATTTTGGGTTCTTGTAAAATCATAATAGAAATGCAAATTATTCACTCACATCTTGACCTCAGGGCACAGGTTTTATGACCAAAATAAAGGCTGACTGGAGAACAGATACATGTTTTATAATTTAACCCTGATTTACAAGAAGCCTTTTAGTCATTACGCGAAAATAAAGGTCTAAAATATCCATTCAATTCCTTCTTCTTCTTCTTCTTCTTCTTCTTCTTGTGATGTCATGACCGTGTTTCTTCAACAGTTACCAAAAATCAAATAAAATGTGCCTGAATAACTATTGAACTGTAGTCTCATTTCACTTTGTCTATAAGAAAGTCCTTTAATCAGAAATGAAGTCTAACAGTGACAGGAAATGATTTACATATGAATTCAATTAGCAACAATCTTTGCTAAAATGAATATTTTTTATTATTACTATTATTCATCCAGGAAAGACTTCTTCATTTTTCGATATAATCTTATTTTTGGGGGAAATTCAGAATTCCTCCATAGCATGAAGCAGGAATAATAATTGTCACTTGAACATGATAAATGGTTTTCATGAAGATTCATATTCTGGTAAATATTAACAATAAAAAAGAAATTAACGAAATGTAATAACAAATATAAAAATGGTAAAAATGAAAATAAAAATTATATTGTCTGGGACATCAAATGCCATTGATGAAAGCCAGAAGCCTCTGACTCTGCTGATTATTAGGTTTGCACATTCTGTGTCCAGTATATGATATTGCATTCCATTTTTCATTCTCTCTCTCTCTCTCTCTCTCTCTCTCTCTCTCTCTCTCTCTCTCTCTCTCTCTCTCTCTCTCCTTTGATGACTTCTTTTTCTCGCTCTCCTTTGATGACTTTTGTCTTTAGAAATAATGAAGGAAAATATCTTAAGACAACTTGAAATCCAGATTTTGATATATATTGAGAATTGTTGTTGACACAAACTTGAGTAAATGATTTATGAAATTGTTGTGACTTTTCCACATTTAATTTTGAGCTGCCTGACAGAGACTCATAGTTATTCAAAGTCAGTCTCGTTTCTGAAATGGAATGAATTTGTTTATTTTGCTTATGGATTTTGTAACGATAATTTTCATTTTGCACGAGAGAGAAAGTAAAAAATAAGTCACAGTACAAAGACTGTGACCTACTTTAATATGTGTTATAGAGAGAGAGAGAGAGAGAGAGAGAGAGAGAGAGAGAGAGAGAGAGAGAGAGAGAGAGAGTTACACAGTTACAATACACAAGCAGTGACCTGCATTAATAACATTGATCAAAGTTTATTACAATAATATATTAATAATAATGTTTAATTTGTTTCAGAAATTCTGCATTGTCTCGGTTGTGGTGAGTGTTAATGCATTACTTTTTTATTGAAAAGTATTGGCTTTTATTATTAGTCTTTTTAAGCACTTTATTTGTTTATAAAAAAATTTTATTTATGGGGGGCGGTGGGGGTGGGGGAGATACTGACTATTTCCTCTGTGAATTGCTTTCAATTTTGTGACTTGCACTTCTCACAAAATCTTAATCTTGGGTATTTCTAAATTTGTAGTTTTGTTTATTTTTGGTCTTTTGTGACTGGCTTTCTTATGCCAGTTGTTATTATAATTATGAAAATTTTATTGGACTTCAAATTATTTTATTGATGTAGGTGATATCATTGCTAACACATCAGTTTTGTTTTTTTTTACAGAGTATTTATAAATTGGGAAAATACTGCTTTCTGTACAATATTGTAGTCACCATTTTCAATGTGTTTTTTAGACTCGTCTTTACTAATAACTCACAGGACATATGACGCTAATCATCTCAAGATATTTCCCTGAAGATGAGTCTGAGCACTCGTTTGCAAAATTGATAGGTGGTTCTAAGGAGGTATGCACGAATTATCAAATTCACTTATTTCCCGTTATTTTCTATGTTCCTGACAATGCAGCGTGTGTAAATCGTTCAATATGAATTATTCATAGCCAAAGATGCAAAGATATTGTGGTAGTTCATCCCAAGTGTTGTCCGATCTGCCGTCTCCTGGGCAGTTTCCCAAAAAACACGTCTTGAATTTTCATCAGAAATTCTGTTCCTCTCTCCGTGCGCTGCTCTGGGGAAGAAAGGCTCTGGGGAAGAAAGGCTCTGGGGAAGAAAGGCTCTGGGGAAGAAAGGCTCTGGGAAGAAAGGCTCTGGGGAAAGGAAAGGCTCTAGGATAGAGAGGCTCTGGGGAAATTGAAACAATTGACTTTTAAAAAGCATTTCTCAACCATAGAGTCTGAAAGCACAAATTAACAATAAGGAATTGCTCAGATTTTCAGCTGATAAGGCAGCCATCTCTAAGAAAATTTTCCTCGTTTAATTTTTTTTCCTGTTTTGAAAATCACTTCATTCAGTTTCCAGAGGAATCTCTGGCGTCCGCGTTGGTCTAATCATGTTAGCTAACCTGCTGGTGGTCAACTGTGGTGGGTTCCAGCCATGTTAACGAAGGCTCTTGATACCATAAGCATTTTCCCTCAGGAGGAGGACTTCCGGAGGTGCTGTCCTATTGGGTGGCAGTTAGTTGTGTAGAGTGAAGCTGCGAGTCCCATACCCTGCTTCAGGGACGTTTAAGGCTCCGATGTCACTTGGGGTTTTCTGATGGTCACCCATCCAGGTTTTTTGTACATTTTCTTTTTTCTGGTCGATAGAATTAACTTTTATTAAAATTCGTGTTAAACAGCGTGAGTTATATTTTTATAAGTTCTGGACCTTAATTTCACTGGATGGTCGCCTGGAAAAGAGAGAGAATCCTAATTTTCCAGCGGCTGGATGATAAATTAATATTTTCTTTACCTCGAAAACAGGAATAACTCAGTTGTCATTAGTGTTTTATTTAACCGATTTTTGGACAACAAGGAAGTATCGGGGTCTCCCGAGAACCATACGTGTAAAGGCGCTGTCACACTAGCGAAATTTCCGTCGACTTTTTCTGAGTTTGTCGTCGACTTTCCAAAGCAAGTCGACGTCATTCCGTACTCTGGTTGTCACACACGTTCTTCTTCATACCGTGGTTGTCGTCGTCAAAACGTAAACAAACCAGCTGAGCTGTGACTTCCCGGAATGATAAAACAACTCTGCTTTATAACACAAAGCAATTAGTGGGTCGTGCTTGCATGTGTTTAATGAATGCTGCGTAGAATTTAAAAATAAAAAAAAGTCTTTGGGTCGGTCCTGGTTAAAAGATGTGAAAAGTTTTTGTTTAAAAAATAAGCTAGGCCTACCCTAGATAGGCTATTCGTAACCTTTTTACGCAACACAGTCAGACTGTATATAAAATTAGCTAGAGAAACACTGCAAAAGTTTTAAAAAGATTCATATTATTTGCTAATGCAAAAAAAAAAAAAAAAAAAAAATGAGAGCAGACCTAGGCTATATAAACAAGCTGATATTCACCGATATAGCATGCTTATCTGTATAAAGATCAGCAAGTTCAGGAAAGTTTTCCCTCGCATGGTGATCTCTTGTAATTTTTTCATTTTAATTTGACCCTTTTTCATAATCTAAGATGCTTTGGTCCCATAAGCATAATCTATCCCCCATATCTTCGAACCAAAAACTGTTCCCTTGGCAATCTTGTCCACTGTACCAAGAACTCCATCTTGCATCTGATGACTTGAAATGCGCGCTCTCCGAGTTATAAACAAACATAAAGTCGACGGTAGCGATGGGTTGAATTCGATCGGTACCGTTTTCAAAATTCGTGACGACGACAACCCAGAAAGTCGTCGTCAAAACATGAAAAGTCGACGTCAAAATCAAAAGTCAACGGAAATTTCGCTAGTGTGACAGCGCCTTAAGAAACATGATCAACCATTATCAACTAACTCGTACGTAAAGCAACATTCCACTTAACTATAACTGCCTATCGATGAATAATTTATGATAATTTAAGCGCTGTCTTCAATCAGGCATTCAGAACAAATGATTTATTTACCATTTGACACAGAAGGATCAATGAAAGAGTCGTTTTTTACACTCTATGTGTAAATGATCGGAACTTGTGGCCTTTGGCAAGCACAATTGGCCGGCAAAGTTTATTGGCTTTTATAGTAAACGAAATGTTGAACTTTGAAGGTTTTAAGAGAATAGACGAATGCTCTCGAAAGCAATGTTACATGTCATATATAAGTGGAAATATAAGTCGTTTATAGGTCGATTATAAGTCAAATATAAGTAGAATAAAAGACGAAATATAAGTCGAATAAAAGATGAATATAAGTCGAAATTTACGTCGAATATATGTCGAATACAAGTCGAAATAAAAGTCGATTATCAGTCGAAAGATTAGTCGAAATAAAAGTCGATTACAATTCGAAATTAAAGTTGAATATAATTCAAAATTTAAGCAGAAATATTAGTAAAATATAAGTCTAAATAATAATTGAAATATAAGTACAAATCGAAATATACAGCAGAACTGAATACAAAGCAAGACACGAGATCACCAAAGACCACCTGTGCTGAATAGTATTCCCAGTTTATTCCTGAGTATTCAATCCAAATTTTATTCCTCCAGCCAGGAGAGAAAATGATTTAAAGCACAGGACTTCCCAAACCACATCCCGTGAAGGAAGCTGTTTTATCGTAACTGGGTAAAGCTTGAAGAAGGAGACGAGAACGAAAACATTGAATGGTATCAAGTATGAGTAAACTGAGCCACACGTGATTGAGGCTGCAATAATTCCATCGACAGAAGAGGAATGTCTGACATATTTCATCTGCATACTCTCTCTCTCTCTCTCTCTCTCTCTCTCTCTCTCTCTCTCGTCTCTCTCTCTCTCAGCTCTCTCTCTCTCTCTCTCTCTATTTTGTATTTTTAAGATGTTAAATAAGTTTTTTTGGGTGTAAAACTGTGAGTAGTATGAAATGTAACTATGCATTGCAATATATTTTATCTTTGTAAGATACAGAATAGCCAATGTAAATATTGGAAATAAAGATTATTATTATTATTATTATTATTATTATTATTATTATTATTATTATTATTATTATTATTCTTATTACTCTCTCTCTCTCTCTCTCTCTCTCTCTCTCTCTCTCTCTCTCTTTGATGAGGCGCTGGGGCCGCTCTTCTGTCGAAATGTGGACACCTCCGAAAGAACATTATTTTATTTTGAACGTTTCGTCTGAGAGAGAGAGAGAGAGAGAGAGGAAGAGAGAGAGAGAGAGATGAGATTAGAGAGAGAGAGAGAGAGAGAGAGATTTATTGAATATCCTATATTGCGTCATATGCATTATGGTTGCTACTAAAAAAAGAAAGTAAATGTTCCAATATTCTTCTTCCATGTATTGAAAGTGTAAAATATTCCTTCCAACTTTTTTCTTTGAATACCGTAGCATCCAGAGGTGTTGTTATACTTTGGAACGAAGGTGGAATGCATCCAGAACACCAGATTCCTATTGTTCCCATTCCCAGAAAAAGCCATCGTCCAGTGACTCTCGAAAGAGACCGAATACGTTTCCAGAATCCTTTATGGCAGCAGACATCACACCTCACACAACAGACGGAATGAAACTTGCAACAAACAAGGGTCTCCTGACGAGATGGAATTTTGAGAAAGAATGGCTGACATCATCACGAGAACAGATGAGCATCGGGGACAGACCGCTGTGAATATCTAATTTGCAAAAGAATCATTCGACCAAGTTTGGATCAGAATCCCATAAAAGATGCAGAATATTACATTATAGGAAACATATTTTCAAACAAAAAAGGATTGGGCTAAGATTTATAATTACCGAAAGTGAAGCAGAAATGTAAATAATCTCAGTAGGATATATATTAAACTAAGCAAAGCAGATCCCTTCAGTGAAACTGCATAATCCATAAAAAAGGATTCCATTACTTACAATAACCCGCAAACAACACCGAGCTCGGATGCATAATTTAAAGGACTATAAAATAAAAAGAAATATTAAGGGCAAAGTGCAACTGAGAGGTTTTATATCTGTCTCGACTGAGGTCAGTCTCGTTCCTAGCTGTTTAATGCTCTCTCCCCCCCCCCCCCCCCCCACCCCCCCCCCCCCCCCCCCCCACAGCCCCTGAAGGGAGCAGCACTCTTCTTACCTTGTAACTCAGGCAGCATTCAGCCAATTCTTAGCCTCTTCTTCTGGATGAAATTTACAAGATTATTATTATTATTATTATTATTATTATTATTATTATTATTATTATTATTATTTTGGAAGGAGACCCCCTCGTAGACATGTTTTGTTAAAAAATGGTTGTGCTTCAGCACTATTAATCTTGTAGAGAGTCTTCTCTATTTTCTGATGACGGCTTCTCTGTTACTTAAAAAACTGGCGAGCAACGCACCAAAGGACATGGTGAAATTCGGTTTAAGTCGCGTTGGAGAGAGGAGAGAGAGAGAGAGAGAAATGTATAGGCAATAATAAACACCAAAATGACTCAATCGTATTTTACCATGCCCTTTGGTGGGTTGCTCGCCAGTCCCTATAAGGCAACAGAGAGAAAGCTGGTCAATCTGAAAAGTAGAGAGCTCTCTACAAGATTAATAGTCTGAAGCAGAAACCATTTTTAACAAAACTTATTATCATTATTATTATTATTTTTTTTTTTTTTATTTTTTTTTTTTTTTTTTTTTATTTTTTTTTATTTTTTTTTGCTCTATCACAGTCCTCCAATTCGCCTGGGTGGTATTTATAGTGTGGGGTTCCGGGTTGCATCCTGCCTCCTTAGGAGTCCATCACTTTTCTTACTATGTGTGCCGTTTCTAGGATCACACTCTTTCTGCATGAGGCCCGGAGCTCTACTTCAGCCTCTAGTTTTTCCAGATTCCTTTTCAGGGATCTGGGATCGTGCCTAGTGCTCCTATGATTTGGGTACTATTTTTCCACGGCCATTATCCCATATCCTTCTTATTTCTATTTTCAGATCTTGATACTTATCCATTTTTTCCCTCTCTCTTTCTCTTCAACTCTGGTGTCCCATGGTATTGCGACATCAATGAGTGATACTTTCTTCTTGACTTTGTCAATCAACGTCACGTCTGGTCTGTTTGCACGTATCACCCTATCCGTTCTGATACATAGTCCTAGAGGATCTTTGCCTGATCGTTTTCTATCACTCCTTCAGGTTGGTGCTCGTACCACTTATTACTGCAAGGTAGCTGATGTTTCTTGCACAGGCTCCAGTGGAGGGCTTTTGCCACTGAATCATGCCTCTTTTTGTACTGGTTCTGTGCAAGTGCCGTCCCGGGCATTCACTTGCTATGTGGTTTATGGTTTCATTTTTCGTATTGCATTCCTACATATGGAGAGATGTTATTTCCGTCTATCATACTTTGAACATATCTGGATCTTAGGCCTGATCTTGTGCCGCTGTTATCATTCCTTCAGTTTCCTTCTTTAGCTCTCCCCTCTGTAGCCATTGCCATGTGTCATCGCTGGCTAGTTCTTTAGTCTGTCTCATGTATTGTCCCGTGGCATTGGTTTGTTGTGCCAAGTCCTCTGTTCTTTCTGTCTTTCTCCAGTCTCTGTATAGTTTGTGGGTCTTCGTCTACTTTTATTAGTCCCTTCTTCCCATGCACATCTTAGCCACTCGTCTTCACTGGTTTTCAGATATTGCCCCAGTCTCTGTTTTCGATGTTGACGCAGTCCTCTATACTTAGTAGTCCTCTCCCTCCTTCCTTTCGTGTTATGTATAGACCTGTCCGTATTTGCTCTTGGGTGTAGTGCTTTGTGTATTGTCATTTGTTTCCTGGTTTTCTGATCTATGCTGCGGAGTTCTGCCTTCGTCCATTCCACTATTCCTGCGCTGTATCTGATTACTGGCACTGCCCATGTGTTCATGGCTTTTATCATATTTCCGGCGTTGAGTTTTGACTTGAGTATCGCCTTGAGTCTCTGCATATATTCTTTCCTGATCGTGTCCTTCATCTCTTGGTGTTTTATAGCTCCTCCTTCCATCATTCCCAGGTATTTGTATCTGTCTCATCTATGTGTTTGATGTTGCTCCCATCTGGTAGCTTTATCCCTTCAGTTCTCGTTACTTTGCCTTTTTTGTATGTTGACTAAGGCGCATTTTTCTATTCCAAACTCCATCCTGATGTCCCCAGATACAATCCTTACAGTCTGGATTAGGGTATCTATTTCCTTGATGCTCTTACCATACAGCTTGATGTCGTCCATGAACATCAGATGGTTGATTTTGTTGCCTCTTTTCTTGAGTTGGTACCCGGCATCCATCTTCTGTAGTACTTTTGTCATGGGAATCATGGCTACTACGAAGAGTAGTGGGGACAGTGAGTTCGCCCTGGAAGATCCTCTCCTGATATTAACCTCCTTGCTAGTCTTTTTCCAGAACTTGTAAGTATTGTATTCCAGTTGCGCATTGTATTTTTGAGGAAGCTGATGGTATTTTCCTCTGCCCCATATATTTTCAGGCATTCTATTAGCCATGTGTGTGGTATCATGTCGAAGGCTTTCTTATAGTCTATCCATGCCATGCTTAGGTTGGTTTTCCTTCTCCTACTGTTCTTCATTACCATTTTGTCTATCAGGAGCTGGTCTTTTGTGCCCTACACTTCCTTCTGCAGCCTTTCTGTTGGTGGGGGATGGTGTTTGTCTCCTCTAGGTATTGTATAGCCTTTCACTGATGATACCTGAGTAACTTCCACATTATTGGTAGGCGTGATAGGCCTGTAGTTACTGGCTATATTTCCCTTACTCTTGTCTTTTTGTACTAAGGATTATCTTCCTGTGGTCATCCATTTGGTGCTTGGTGATTTGAGATACAATGCTGGAGTTGTTCTGCTATTCGTGGGTGTAGGGCCTTGAAGTTTTTGAGCCAGTATCCATGGACTTCATCGTGGGACCTGGGGCTTTCCAGTTTGGCATTTTCTTTAGTTGGTGTCTGACTGTGTCTGTAGGGATGTCTGTGAATCTTTGTTTTATTCTCCCTGTTTCTTCTTCCTTGACTTCCTGGAGCCATGTTGCATGTTTGTTGTGTGATACCGGATTGCTCCATATGTTTTCCCAGAGTCTCTTACTTGGTTCGGCTTCCGGAATTTCTGGGTGGTTGTCTTCCCCTCTTAGTTGGCTGTATAGTCTTTTCTGGTTGGTTCCGAATAGTTTGTTCTGTTGGTATCCCTTATTCCTGTTCATGTACCGTTGGATCTTGTGTGCTTTGGCCTTAAGCCTCTGTTTTACATCTTCTATTGTGATGTTTAGTCCCCTCTCTTGTACTTTGTATTTCTCGTTGAGTTCCTCCCTTGTTTTCTGCTTCTTAGCTTTTTTCTGCCATCTCTTTCAGTTTACTCAAGTCAGATCTCATCACCATGATTTGCTTTTCCAGGCGCCTTTTCCCAAGGAGGTTTGCTTGTTTTGGTTTCTGTTGGGTTGGTTGTGACGGTGGTGTTGGTGTTCGAATCCCATCAGTTTCTGCTACTAATCTTGCTCCTGCATATGTCAAGTTATTTGTTTCTGTGATACTGGTGGTGTGTATTAGGCCCATTATTTTCATTGACCTCACTTGTTTTTCTCCCTTAATTTCTTGGTGTTGTAGGCTTTCATGGAGGGGATCTTTGTTCTCTCTGTATCTGGCTCCATCCATTGTCTAATCTTTTCTACCCATTCCGTCCTCTCTGTTACTTCGTCGGTGTTTCTTCGTGTGTCGTTGTTTGATACCTCATCCTCCCTGTCGTCTTCTGTGGCATCGTCTCTCAGTTCGTCTTCGTGTGACATTTCCCTTTCCAGTTCTTCTCTTTCTGTTGGGGAAAGGCAGTTCTTTTTCTTTATGTTCCTTTACTTGGTCTGCCAGCCTCTGCTCTGTTTGGGGGGTGTTATTCCTCTCATTCCAGATGTTGACCAATCTTCTTCTATATCCTCTCTCCGTCGGGTTGCTTCTGAATGTAGCATCTCCATATTTCCTTCCTTATTTTCTTCTCTTGTCCATTTCTTCCTTTTTGCTCCAATCTCAGGCAGTTGATTACTGTCGTTGTGGTGATCAGTTGCTGGATGACGACCTCCAAGTACCTGACCGTCTTCCCCTACAATTGGGTTGAATACCTGGTTGCCGGACGAAGCTCCTCTGTTGCCAGAGGTTCCATTTACGTCGTTGTCGTTTATCCATCATTTCTTTCCATCATTGCTGAGTTTTGCTATTTAACCCATAGCTGGACCCTACCCCATCAGGGATAGGTACTCATTTACAGCTGAGTAGACTGAGGAAATTATGGTAAAGATCCTTTCCCAAGGAACAACGCCGCCGAGGAGAGCGGTCACCCATCCAACGACTGACCAGCCCCAATGTTGCTTAACTTGACTTAAGTCTATTGACGACCTAACCCACTCCTCCACGGCGCCACATTATTATTTTTATTATTTTATTATTATTATTATTATTATTATTATTATTATTATTATTATTATTATTATTATTATTATTCGGAAAGTGAAACCCTATGCACGAGGAACAAGCTCACCAAAGAAGCCACTGACTCGAAATTCAAGCTTCCAAAGAATATGTCGTCTTCAGCACTGTTTAATGAATGTTTCATTATTGTGCCATCGTAATATTCACTGTTTTAATAAATTCAGTAAATATCAGTTAGATAAGTTTAACATTTTGTGTCATCAATGCTCTATAAATTTCGCCAAGAGATTATGAATGCAGCCAGTTTAATTCATGTACCATTTGTACCAGTTACAAGGAAACAAAGGTATTTTTAGATTCCTTCTTGTGTTATATAATTCAGTATTAACCAGCTTCCTTCCACGTGAATGAAGACGTCAGACTCATAAAATTAGGTAAATTCACCCCAACATATCCTTTTAATTTATGAACTACATTCTCATCTAGTAGTAGTAGAAGTGTTTTGAAGCTGCACTGACTTACAGAACACACCACCAAAAAAAAAAAATAAATAAATAAAAAGAATTACCACGTGGTGAAATTAACTTCGGTAATAAAAAAAAACATCAAACCTGAAACTAAATTTGTTGTGGGAATCGTAAAAATTTTCATAATTAAGCTGCAGAATTTTCTCTACATCGAGCAAAAGGTTAATGTGGTTGAGAATATGAATGAAAATTAAGTTCTGTTGCAAGATAAGAAAGTCTTGGGAAAAGATATATCAACATGTCTTATATTATTACTATAATTATTGAAAGAAAATAAATATGATCATGTGTGACTATGTAACAAAATGATTCCTTTATCCGTCTAATACCAAAGAAACAAAACAGAACTATCTCAGAAGAGACAATCGGAATTAAATAAATACCCAACCACAAGGAACCATAAACATCACTTGTGTATTTCTAAGGTATTTTTCCAATAAGGATGAAATACAAATCCAATTACTAAGCTCTGATTTGTCTATTTGATGAGACATCTTTTGGGATGATCCAATATCTCAGTATAAGGAGTGATAGGATTATGATTCTGGAATTGAAAACTGTAGCTTACGACTGAAGTAGATTCAGATTTACGTCTTTTGTTATTGGAACCGTTTGCAGTGTTCATGATATTCATCTTTTCAAGTGTTGCTTTTTCAATACCAAAAATAATCGTCAGAACATTTTAAAACCGAAGTCATTTATCATTGGCGGCAAAATACATACAAACATTTTATTTTTAAAAATTGTAATACAAATCATAATCAAATTTCATTTTTTCGTTACATAATTCACACCTGTGTCCCCCCCCCCCCCACCTCTCTCTCTCTCATCTCTCTCTCATTTTCTCTCTTCTCATTCTCTCTCTCTCTCTCTCTCCTCCCCCCCCCCCCTCTTCCCCCCCCCTCTCTCTCTCCTCTTTCTCCTGCGGGATAGTTTTATTCCCCTTATGAAGAAACTTTGAAACTTGATTGTATAGGCCTTAACTTTGGTTCTAATGGAGTCAGAGTCCTTCCTGTTGTTTTACCCAAAGAATAATGCTCTCTTTTTCATAGATACTCTCCTTTAATGTTTATAAACATAATATATCCTTCTGGATTATTTACTTTTCTGTTTGTCTATGTTGAATGTATTCTTAGCGCAAACCTTTTTGTTGGACAAATTATTTTTCTCTTCTTCTCTTCACTTCGCCCACAGTATTACAATTTCAGTTATTATTATTATTATTATTATTATTATTATTATTATTATTATTATTATTATTATTATTATTATTATTATTATTATGTTGAAATTCTGCAGAAAGTAAGGCCTCCGTCACAGCAGAGAGAGAGAGAGAGAGAGAGAGAGAGAGAGAGAGAGAGCTCTAATGAGGTTCAGTATCATACCTGATTCTCTCGGGTGGGAGATGGATGCTCAGCTTTGCGTGAAAGTCAAGAAAAACTTCCCCCAAAACTTCGTGATGGACCTTAATTCCTCTCCCAGGAGGATTTGGGTCAGAGGTTAAGTACTTCGCTCTTTGCAGATTAGTTTTTATTGGCTGTGCAGCCCCTTTGATGTGGCTTAAAAATTAAATCTTCTTTTGTGAGATATTGGCGTGAAAGTTCATTTTCTGCAATATTTACGAAATTCTGATTCAAACGCTATCGAATGGTTCTTTTGCAGTCTTCTGAAAATTACATATACTTAGCAGCATTACCATGCTGCGTATCTATTCTTGTGAAGGATATCAGCCATTTTTTACCAAAATTCCCTCTCGTTACGAAACCATTGTTTGTTGCAAGTTTCATTTCATCTTCCTTGTGAGGTATGATGGACGCTCAAACTCCCAGAGCTATCATAAAAGGATTCTAAAAATAATTCAGGTATGCAGGATTCACACTGGAATATTTATAGCTTTTGGGAATGGGAGCTCTAGGAATCTGGTAGCTTTGGATGCAGTCCACGTTTGACCCGAAGGTATAACAATACCTCAGGAAGCAACGTGATTTATAAAACAAATAAAAGGAAAATCTCAAATATACAACGCGTGAAAGACATATCACAATCGCTTCCTTCAGTCGGTGCTATAAAGCATATGAGAGAGAGAGAGAGAGAGAGAGAGAGAGAGAGAGAGAGAGAGAGAGAATCTTTTCGAATTAAAAGAACAGAACCATCACAGTGACCTGGGCATTGCTCGGGCGAGGTCATTCAAATGACCCTGATGCAAATAGGGAAACTCCATTGGCTATTCATTCAGGAGGGGCAGTATCAGTATATGGCCACAGGTGGCAGCCTCTGATTGGTCCATCTGATGAGGCGACCTTTGGAGGGGGAAGATGGATTTTGGGACTCGAGATGTGGACATCAGTTGCGATTCGAAGGTTGTGTCTGCAGTGTCCGGATAATGACGGATTGTGGTTTCAGAATAAGAGGTTTATTTCTGCAATTTCCGGATAATGACGGAGTTTCATGATAAAAATGTCCGGATAATGACGAAGCTTCGTGTCTCCAAATGTCCGTTATAATGAATTGAAGTTTCAGACTGATAAGAATTAACTAAGATGTTCTGTTAAGCAGAGAGAAATTCGTTTCTTGAATAAGTATTTTATAATTAGCAATCTTTTTACATTATTTATTTACTATGTTTCTGTTTCTCGTACCATTCTGTCCCTCAGAAGGAAGATTTATTACCCAAACATTTTTTTTATACCAATTTCCGTTTAGTTTCTTTCAAAGAAAAAACAAAAGAGTCGAGATGAACTTTTCACCAAAGGAGGCATCCAGTTGTCTTTCTGTAGAAGCACCTTATTTGTCTCCTTTGTTCATCATCGCTACAAAGGAAGGAAAAGGGACAGACAATAAGCAATAGAGAATAAAGGATAAGAGTTGTCCTTTCAGTCTGTCTTCTGGGTACAAGAGAGAGAGAGAGAGAGAGAGAGAGAGAGAGAGAGAGACTTCCGTCTTCCTAGAACAAAAAGGTAAATTGCCCTTTTGTCTGTTTCTTACTGCGTATTATTTCTTCCCCCCCCCCCTCCCCCCCCCCCCCGCCCCCCCCTCTCTCTCTCTCTCTCTCTCTCTCATAGTATTTGAGCACGCTACTCTAGATTTCACCTGTAATCATTTAGAATATAACTTTATACATTCCACCCTTGCAAATGTTTCCCATGACATTGCCCAAAACAAAAAATGACCCATTATTCACAATGTACCACATAACTTCTCATTAGCATTCAGATTAGAGTTGAAACTGGAATTTAATATGGTCTACATTTCATTAATTAAATCGCTAACGAGTGAGTTTCACGGTAATGAAGCATAAATTCAGTTTGGGAACTTAAAAAATAATGAAGAATGAGTAACTGCATTTGGAGAATGTTTCTGTTCTCCTTACAGACAGACTCTCAGTGAAACTGAACTTTTATTTCCTGCTCTAAGGCAGATTATCTGTGAAAATTAACTTTTAAAATTCTTTATCAACCACAGATCGTCTGAACTTGCAAATTAACAATATTAACTACTCAAATTTTTAACTGACAAGGCAGCCATCTCTGCGTTTATTTTCCTAGTTTCATTTTCCTGTTTTGAAAATCACTCTATTCAGTTTCCTGAGGAATCTCTGGCGTCCGCCTTGGCCTAATTAGGTCTGCAAACATGCTGGTTGGTCAACTGTGGTGGGTTCCAGCCATGTTAACGAAGGCTCTTGACACCATAAACTTTTCCCTCAGGAGGGAAGACGTCCCGAGTGTTGACCCAATCGGGTGACAGTCAGTGTTGTTAGGGTGAAGCTGCGAGGCCCATACCCTGCCTCAGGGAATTTTAAGGCTCTTATGTCATTTGGGGTTTTCTGGTGGTCACCCATTCAAGTTTTGTACATTTCCTTTTCTTTGGTTGACAGAGATACACTTTTATTGTAATTCGTAATAAACACCGTAATACTTTTATAAGTTCTGGACCCTAATTTCATTGGATGGTCAGCCTGGAAAAGAGAGAGAATCATGATTTTCCAGAGGTTGGATAATGGATTATATTTTCTTTACCTCAACAACAGGAATTATTCTGTTGTAATTAGTGTTTATTTAACCGATTTTTGGACAACAAGGAAGTATCAGTATCCCGAGAACCATAATTGTAAGAAACAAGATATAATCATTATTAAGTAACTCGCATGTAAAGCATCATTCACGTAACTATAACTGACTATTTACAAGTAATGCATGACAATTGAACCGTTGTCTTTCAATCAGTCGTTCAGGGTAAAGTGTTTTTATTTGCTTTTTGAAAAGAAGGATCAATGAAACGGTCATATTTAAAACTCTATGTTTAAATGATGTTGAAACTGGCGGCCCTTTGGCGAGCACTAATTGGCCGCCAGAGTTTATTGGCATTTATAGTAAATGAAGTCTTTAACTTGAAGGTTTATTGAACAATCGAATGCTTTGGAAAAAGTAATGTTATATGTCGAATATAAGTCGATCTTTGAAGAATACAAGTCGAAATGCAAGTCGAGATACAGTTGTGGAAGTCGAATACAAGTCTAAATATAAGTCGAGTAAAAGTCGAATACAAGTCAATATATAACTCGAATATTAGTCGAATATTTGTCGAAGTATAATTCGAAATATATGTTCGAATATAATTCGGATATAGGTCCGAATATAAGCCAAAATATAAGTCGAAATATAAGTCTATTACAAGTCGAATTGAAGACGAAATATAAGTCGAATGTAAGGCGAAACATAAGTCTATTTATAAGTCGAATATGAGTCAAATAAAAGTCGAAATATAATTCGAGAATATATATCGGAATATAAGTCAATATAAGCCGAAATTTAAGTCGAAATATTAGTAAAATATAAGTAAAAATATAAGTAGAATACAAGTCGAAGATTGAACACAACCGTAAATGAATACAAAGCAAGACACGAGAGCACCAAAGACCACCCAGGCTGGAATAGAATTCCCAGCTATTCCTGAGTGTTCCATCCTGAATTTTATTCCTCCATCCAGAAGAAAATGATTAAAGGAAATAGGATTCCCAAACCACATCCGGTGAAAGGAAGCTGTTTTCTCATGATGGGTAAAGTCTGAAGGAGACGAGAATGAAAACATTGAATGATATAAATTATTAGTTAATTCTGTTCTGTAAGTTCTCACAAGTGGTTATGTTTTAAGAAATAGAAAGTCATGATAGATAGGACTTTCTGATAAGTATTCTACATATACATAAGAGGTCTGTGGGAGAAATTTATTAAATGGTACCAAATTACTTAACGTTACCAAGTTCTTCCAGTACAAACAGCGGTCTGAAATGTATGTGCAAAAACGACACACGAAGAAACACCGACGAAGTAACAGAGAGGACGGAATGGGTAGAAAAGATTAGACAATGGATGGAGCCAGATACAGAGAGAACAAAGATCCCCTCCATGAAAGCCTACAACACCAAGAAATTAAGGGAGAAAACAAGTGAGGTCAATGAAATAATGGGCATAATACAGACCACCAGTATCACAGAAACAAAAATAACTTGACTATGCAGGAGCAAGATTAGTAGCAGAACTGATGGGAATTCGAACACCAACACCACCAGCACAACCAACCCAACAGAAACCAAAACAGCAACCTCCTTGGAAAAGGCGCCTGGAAAAGCAAATCATGGTGATGAGATCTGACTTAAGTAAACTGAAAGAGATGGCAGAAAAAGGCTAAGAAGCAAGAAAACAAGGGAGGAACTCAACGAGAAATACAAAGTACAGGAGAGGGGACTAAACAACACAATAGAAGATGTAAAACAGAGGCTTAAGGCCAAAGCACATAAGATCCAACGGTACATGAACAGGAAGGTAAGGGATACCAACAGAACAAACTATTCGGAACCAACCAGAAAAGACTATACAGCCAACTAACAGGGGAAGACAACCACCCAGAAATTCCTGAAGCCGAACCAAGTAAGAGACTCTGGGAAAACATATGGAGCAATCCGGTATCACACAACAAACATGCATCATGGCTCCAGGAAGTCAAGGAAGAAGAAACAGGGAGAATAAAACAAAGATTCACAGAGATCACGACAGACACAGTCAGACACCAACTAAAGAAAAATGCCAAACTGGAAAGCCCCAGTCCCGATGAAGTCCATGGATACTGGCTCAAAAACTTCAAGGCCCTACACCCACGAATAGCAGAACAACTCCAGCATTGTATCTCAAATCACCAAGCACCCAAATGGATGACCACAGGAAGAACATCCTTAGTACAAAAAGACAAGAGTAAGGGAAATATAGCCAGTAACTACAGGCCTATCACATGCCTACCAATAATGTGGAAATTACTAACAGGTATCATCAGTGAAAGGCTATACACTTACTAGAGGAGACCAACACCATCCCCCACCAACAGAAAGGCTGCAGAAGGAAGTGTAGGGGCACAAAGACCAGCTCCTGATAGACAAAATGGTAATGAAGAAACAGTAGGATAAGGAAAACCAACCTAAGCATGGCATGGATAGACTATAAGAAAAGCCTTCGACATGATACCACAAACATGGCTAATAGAATGCCTGAAAATATATGGGGCAGAGGAAAATACCATCAGCTTCCTCAAAAATACAATGCGCAACTGGAATACAATACTTACAAGCTCTGGAATAAGACTAGCAGAGGTTAACATCAGGAGAGGGATCTTCCAGGGCGACTCACTGTCCCCACTACTCTTCGTAGTAAGCCATGATTCCCATGACAAAAGTACTACAGAAGATGGATGCGGTACCAACTCAAGAAAAGAGGTAACAGAATCAACCATCTGATGTTCATGGACGACATCAAGCTGTATGGTAAGAGCATCAAGGAAATAGATACCCTAATCCAGACTGTAAGGATTGTATCTGGGGACATCAGGATGGAGTTTGGAATAGAAAAATGCGCCTTAGTCAACATACAAAAAGGCAAAGTAACGAGAACTGAAGGGATAAAGCTACCAGATGGGAGCAACATCAAAACACATAGATGAGACAGGATACAAATACCTGGGAATAATGGAAGGAGAGATATAAAAACACCAAGAGATGAAGGACACGATCAGGAAGAATATATGCAGAGACTCAAGGCGATACTCAAGTCAAAAACTCAATGCCGAAATATGATAAAGCCATAAAACACATGGGCAGTGCCAGTAATCAGATACAGCGCAGGAATAGTGTGGAATGGACGAAGGCAGAACTCCTCAGCATAGATCAGAAAACCAGGAAAACATATGACAATACACAAAGCACTACACCCAAGAGCAAATACGACAGACTATACATAACACGAAAGGAAGGAGGGAGAGAACAACTACTAAGTATAGAGGACTGCGTCAACATCGAAAACAGAGCACTGGGTCAATATCTGAAAACCAGTGAAGACGAGTGGCTAAGAGTGCATGGGAAGAAGGACTAATAAAAGTAGACGAAGACCCAGAAATATACAGAGACAGGAGAAAGACAGAAAGAACAGAGGACTGGCACAACAAACCAATGCACGGACAATACATGAGACAGACTAAAGAACTAGCCAGCGATGACAATTGGCAATGGCTACAGAGGGGAGAGCTAAAGAAGGAAACTGAAGGAATGATAACAGCGGCACAAGATCAGGCCCTAAGAACCAGATATGTTCAAAGTACGATAGACGGAAATACATCTCTCCCATATGTAGGAAGTGCAATACGAAAAGTGAAACCATAAACCACATAGCAAGTGAATGCCCGGCACTTGCACAGAACCAGTACAAAAAGAGGCATGATTCAGTGGCAAAATCCCTCCATTGGAGCCTGTGCAAGAAACATCAGCTACCTTGTAGTAATAAGTGGTACGAGCACCAACCTGAAGGAGTGATAGAAAACGATCAGGCAAAGATCCTCTGGGACTATGGTATCAGAACGGATAGGGTGAATTACGTGCAAACAGACCAGACGTGACGTTGATTGACAAAGTCAAGAAGAAAGTATCACTCATTGATGTCGCAATACCATGGGACACCAGAGTTGAGAGAAGAGGGAGGGAAAAATGGATAAAGTATCAAGATCTGAAAATAGAAATAAGAAGGATATGGGATATGCCAGTGGAAATCGTACCCATAATCATAGGAGCACTAGGCACGATCCAAGATCCCTGAAAAGGAATCTAGAAAAACTAGAGGCTGAAGTAGCTCCAGGACTCATGCAGAAAAAGTGGTGATCCTAGAAACGGAAACACACAATAGTAAGAAGAGTGATGGACTCCTAAGGAAGGGGCAGGATGCAACCCGGAACCCCACCACTATACCAAATCCACCCAGTCGAATTGGAGGACTGTGATAGAGCAAAAAAAAAAAAATAATAATAATAATAATAATAATAATAATAATAATCAGAGACTCAAGGCGATACTCAAGTCAAAACTCAACGCCGGAAATATGATAAAAGCCATAAACACATGGGCAGTGCCAGTTAATCAGATACATCGCAGGAATAGTGGAATGGACGAAGGCAGAACTCCGCAGCATAGATCAGAAAACCAGGAAACATATGACAATACACAAAGCACTACACCCAAGAGCAAATACGGGGACGACTATACATAACACGAAAGGAAGGAGGAGAGGAACTACTAAGTATAGAGGACTGCATCAACATCGAGAACAGAGCACTGGGGCAATCTGAAAACCAGTGAAGACGAGTGGCTAAAGAGTGCATGGGAAGAAGGACTAATAAAAGTAGACGAAGACCCAGAAATACACAGAGACAGGAGAATGACAGACAGAACAGAGGGACTGGCACAACAAACTAATGCACGGACAATACATGAGACAGACTAAAGAACTAGCCAGCGATGACAATTGGCAATGGCTACAGAGGGGAGAGCTAAAGAAGGAAACTGAAGGAATGATAACAGCGGCACAAGATCAGGCCCTAAGAACTAGATATGTTCAAAGAACGATAGACAGAAATAACATCTCTCCCATTTGTAGGAAGTGCAATACGAAAAATGAAACCATAAACCACATAGCAAGCGGAATGCCCGGCACTTGCACAGAACAAGTACAAAAAGAGGCATGATTCAGTGGCAAAAGCCCTCCACTGGAGCCTGTGCAAGAAACATCAGCGACCTTGCAATAATAAGTGGTACGAGCACCAACCTGAGGGAGTGATAGAAAACGATCAGGCAAAGATCCTCTGGGACTATGGTATCAGAACGGATAGGGTGATAACGTTGCAAATAGACCAGGAACGTGATGTTGATTGACAAAGTCAAGAAGAAAGTATCACTCATTGATGTCGCAATACCATGGGACACCAGAGTTGAAGAGAAAGAGAGGGAAAAAATGGATAAGTATCAAGATCTGAAAATAGAAATAAGAAGGATATGGGATATGCCAGTGGAAATCGTACCCATAATCATAGGAGCACTAGCACGATCCCAAGAACCCTGAAAAGGAATCTAGAAAAACTAGATGCTGAAGTAGCTCCAGGACTCATGCAGAAAAGTGTGATCCTAGAAACGGCGCACAGTAAGAAAAAGTGATGGACTCCTAAGGAGGCAGGATGCAACCCGGATCCCCCACTATAAATACCACCCAGTCGAATTGGAGGACTGTGATAGAGCAAAAAAACAAATAAAATAAAATAAAATAAAAATAAAAAAAAAAAAAAAAAAAAATAATAATAATAATAATCCAACTCGAATAATGCGAATATCTTCAGTAACTTCATGGATTGTATGCTAATGGTTTTAAAAATATTACAGCGATATTTTTTCCCCTAAGTAATTACATTTCCTTTCCCAATATATTTACGCCACGTGAATATTTCCTTTCCCAATGCATTTAAGTGACATGAATTTATTGCCCTCTGTTTATCATCGCAGTTCTCAGGTATTTCTGACGCATCACGAACCAGAATTTCATTTCCATTCGCAGTCAGATTTATAACCAAAATTTATGACCAAAACAGATTCAAATTTCACTTTGAGCTGAACCAGAAGGCTGATGGCGAATGGTACTACATTTCATTACGGTATTTACGGGAACGATGGAAATGGTAGTGGTAATATTCATGAAAGGAAAATGGAAAATGTCTTTCCATTTCATAATTGATGTTATGCAATGAAGAAGAAACAAGTCAACACTGGAATATTCAAACGGAAATTAATTTGCTTGAAATAAATTTTCAAGGCCTCAGAGTTTCAGGAAGGAATAAGGGGAAAACACAATTGATGTCCACGACAAACTGTTAATATCAGTTTCATATTTTGCAGCAATGGCTGGTTTTAAATAATGAGAGAGAGAGAGAGAGAGAGAGAGAGAGAGAGAGAGAGAGAGAGAGTTTATAGGGAAAGACAAGAAAGAATTACAGTATATTATTCATCTCCATTTCACATAACATAAAGAAAACCCAATAGAATAATCTTTAACAATTGACCATCTTTACATTTTAGAGAGAAAAAGAATCTTAAGCAAAACCTAAAAGAAACAGAATAACTTTGGGGGAAATTCCCTGTTTCTCTTTCCCTCCCAAAAGTTATGGTCACCGAGTTGTAAAACTTTTTAAGCTTTAAAGGGAAGAGTTTAAATATTCACTATACTCGGTTTTTTTCCATCTGTCCATCCGCCTGTGGTGTTTGCGTATGGTAACACTGCGTCCCGGGCTTTAGATAGTTACCATTCAGCTTACATTCAACCAAAATAACAATATTCTATTTCGAATATTAACGGTGTAATTCGCATACAGTAGATTATTAAAACACTTTTCATTTGCGAATGTACACCCAGATATCCTTTTTTATTTACCTAAAACTTAGACAGCGTAACTATTTAAAGCCCGGGACGCAATGTTACCATACAAAAACACCACAGGGCGGCGGATAGACAGATGAAAAAAACAGAGTATAGTCCGCTCATCGTGACCCTTCCTTTCTCCTGATAAGTTTTGAGTATCCGTTCTTGTAGTAGAACAATTTAATACAATCGAACAAACCTAATATCCCTGTTTTGTGAGCCTTGGTTTTCTATAAAACTGCGTCAATTTGCGCTACTTTCAGTAAGTACAATCAACATTCTCGGCAATTTGTTCTTTAGTGTTGCTCAGATACAATGATCAATGTATCAGACTCGTCTTGAATGTTAAAGCTAATTTGAATTTGTATAAACTTTTTATTTTAGTTATGACATATAACCAGTTGTAATATCATTTCTTAAGAAACACTTTGATGGAAGTTATATGTTTATCACATATTTTGCATCGATATTTTTAAAAATAAATCACACTGTTACAAGTCAAGTGCAAGTCAAACTTTCTGTATAACATAATCTAAAGTTTGATATCATATAGCGGACCAAGCGTTATGTAATAATTACATATTATTAGAATGTATTGCGTCATTCTATGTGTAGCAACATGTGGTTGTGATAATGTGATGACTTCCTTGCAGAAATACTGCAAGATCCAGTAGGATCTTGCAGCATTTCTCAATAACAGTTAGTGAATAGCTGACATTGCCTTGACGTTGCTGTGTATCACATCTTCATTTGAATACAACTGGGTCATCAGTTTAAAAAGGTAACGCCAACCGATGCCCCATTGGCAAAATACATGTTGACGTTTCATGATAGCCTGTGCTTACGTCACAGACCTAGATCCGTATACTCGTGTGTTTGTGTAACATTGAGGCAATATGTCGCTCAACGAATGTTCTCGCAACAGAACTGTTTATCAGACTTGCATCTACACCTCTCCGCGGAAAGGACCTTAATTTACAAATCTTCCTGTCGTTATCATTGTGATGTAAACTTGTTAAATATAACTTGTTATTTCACTATGTGTTTTACCTACTTCAAACCTACCTACAAGAAACAACGATAGATGGAGACTTAAACGAAATATCATCAACGAAATAATACTTGTCTAGATGTGATGTATACAAACCGATACTTGCGAATATTATCGCAGGTCAGAAAATAAACCAACGGGGTGCCTTGTTAGTGAAACAATTGCAAGGCAACACCCTAATACATGTATAATGACATGTTCAAGACTTATTTTCCAGTCACTTTATGTATCCCAAATGTAACTTCTATATATTTACATTTCAAACATCAGCGTCTATCGTAAATATTGCCTTATTCTCAAGATATACTTCAGTGCTGTCAAGTCACTCAGAGTCTTTCTTTCTCTTGGTGTCATTGTCTGAAGAAACGCTGCGTCCGCACTGCCGTACTACATGTCATAAACACACGTCGGAAACTTATCACATACATATCAGCAACAGTTTGAAAACAAGTCAACGACCGTAAGTGGAGAGTGAATCTCTGGCAAATGGTGGCTATCTAGTGAAGAAGCACTGGTGAGGATGCCAACAAGTCGTAATTTTGTTTTCAATCTGTTTGCGATTAGTGGGTGATAAGTTGTCGACTTATGCTTATGGCACGTTTATTGTAATGTGGATGCACCTAAATACTATGTCATTTATAACAAACAGTTTCCCCTACAGGAGATGCAATGTTCTTATTACTTCCTATTTTCTTGCTGATGGAGTGGCGGTTATACCTGTATACAGGGTTTAATCTGACATTTTGTGACAGGATCTGGTTTCTTAGTTATAAATGAAAGATCAATTGTTACAGATATTTACATCCAAAAGGCCGCAATGACTTGGCTCTAAAAAAAAAAAACTGTAAATCTTTTAACATATTACGGATAAAACTCACTGTGGGAAACTACTCTGCCCTCCATCACTTGGGATAATGTGTCAAGTGGGAATCACATATGTGCGTTGTACTGTACTGAATGAGATACACTTTTAAAAGAGACTCGCAAACACACACATACACACACACACACAGAGGCGACAACAATATCATAATTCCTCAGTTCCCGCATTCATAATGTGCGATTATCGCAAAAATTCATGCGAGCTAAAGTTTGCATCTGTCTCTCTCCGAAAACGAGTTCCTCCAAATTATGTTCGAGATTCTGAGTTACGAGAGAAGTTGGGAATCCTTTCGAGGAAGAAGAGCCTGGATAGTGTCTATGAATGTGTGTGTGTGTGTCCAAAACATGTCATCTGTTCCATGAAAGAATGGAGACTTGGTCTCGTGTAAACTCAAACGGCGGGAATCAATTCCCGGACATTGCGGGATTCCAGACTCGTGTGAAATGATAAAATGCAGTGACAGCGTCTCTTACATCAGCTTGATCCTTAACAGTTTATTTTTAGTTTTCTGTTAAAGAAAACTATTAAGATGGCTTTGTCTGTCCGTCCTCAGATCTGAAAACTACATAGGGTAGAGGGCTGCAAATTGGAATGTTGAACATCCATCCTCCAATCACAAGACATAATAAATTGCAGCCCTCTAGCTTCCTCAGTAGTTTTGATTTTATTTAAAGTTAGATTTAGTCATAATCGTGCCTCTGGCACCGCTATAGGTACCAACAACACAGGCCACCACCGGGCTGTGGCTGAAAGTTTCATGGGCCGCAGCTAAGTGTTTCATACTGCATTATACGCTGTACAGAAAACTCTATTACTTCGAAGAAACTCCGGCGCATTTTTTACTGGTTTTAATCTTCACTTTGCAATTGTTGTCGTGAGCTCATTTTTCAAATATTATTAACGATTCTCTGGTAATTAACGAGTAATTAACATTCACATTTATCTTGACCTTTGTGAAACTAGACATTAATAGCAAAAGATGTTACTTTGGTGTATAATACATACCACCATTTGTGTGTTTCGGTGCGATTACATATGAATGAATGTATAAGCTCACTTATAAACAGTAATACACAGAAAAATATATATGAACAGGCATGTGTACAAACAATAATATACATTCTGAATGTGAACGTACGTACAGGTTTGTTGAAAACAAAACAAAAAATAATTAAATTTGGCTCGACTCCCAGAGTGTGCTCTGATGACATTAAAGGAATGTTCGCTTTAGACCGATACGGGGAACTAGGTCCCTGATGAGGTCACTGTGATTACACGGGTGTCATTTG
The DNA here is from genome assembly GCF_015104395.2 of Macrobrachium nipponense. Taxonomy (NCBI): domain Eukaryota; kingdom Metazoa; phylum Arthropoda; class Malacostraca; order Decapoda; family Palaemonidae; genus Macrobrachium; species Macrobrachium nipponense. The sequence continues at coordinate 54,006,655 of NC_061095.1, read as the reverse complement.
GGAAGGGGAGAGAGAGAGAGAGAGAGAGAGAGAGAGAGAGAGAGAGAGAGAGGATTGAAAATAGTCTTGCACAGAAACAACTTTCCACAACTTTCCACTGACAAATGACCAAGATCTGAAGACCAATAGTTTACAAGTACAAATTCTAGACCCACTTCTTTAGAAAGCGAAGAGGAGCGAGTAGAATAATAATAATAATAATAATAATAATAATAATAATAATAATAATAATAATAATAATAATAATAATAATAATATTCTTTGCGGGGCCATTTTTTCTCTCTCCTTCGTTATGAAACAGAAATTCTGAACTGCAGCACAATTACTAATTATAATTCCTATATTCTGAACTGCAGCTCATTTATTAATTATAACAATTAACTCCTCTTTATACAGATTCTAAGAACAGAATACGCAGAATCCACTGCCACTATTTATATGCGTTCTAAGAATGAGTAGAATCCACTGTCACTCCTTCATATATATTCTAAGAATAGTTAGAATCCATTTCCACTCTTGATAATAATTCTAAAAATGAGTCAAATTCACTGCATATGCCAAGAATATATAAAATCCACTGATAGTCCTTATATACATTCTAAGAATACGTACAATCCACTTCCACTTCCTTAGCAAAATAGTTCATTTTAATAGCCACAAAGCTATCCAAACCTCTCGATTTTCTTCACCATTGTTGAGGTGTATTAGTCACTACAAAGCCTCAGATCCAAATGAAGAACAAATGACGAGATTCTGTAGCTTGACCGAAGTCAGAATTTCCATCAGATGGACTTCAAACTTATATATCCACTCTCTATCCAGAGATTCTATATCTCTATCAGCTGGTTGTCCCAAAACAGAGTTTTAGCTAATGTGGAAGCCATCAGTGAAAAAAAGTACATTTATTCTTGTTCTTGTGGAAACCGCCATTCCTTCTTTCCCATTTGCGACACAAACCGCTTTTGCTGTCGGCCTTCTGTTCTGGACCGCTGTTGGTCTCCGCTTTGAAGGAATGTTCTTCGAACCTGGAGAAGAGGAGACGTTTTCCTCACCTGGAGGAGAGGAAACGTTTTCCTCACCTGAAGGAGAGGAAAGCGGAATTCCTCAAGCTTGGAGGAAAAAAGGTTTTGACTCAGTGTTTGTCCTTCTTATCTGAGGGTCCAGGCTTCGTGGCAATGAAGACCGAAAATAGTCCAAATATTGTTTTGGGGGAATTTTTGTGTGATACTTTTCCTGTTTTTTTAGCTTCAGTGGAAAAATATATAGACTTTTTTGCTGCTCGAATTTGCATGAAAATTTTTTGTTTAATGTTTATTCATGACATCAATTATTAGACACGAATGCTGAGCAGAAAGTGTCTATGTATTTCTTTTAAATTAATCTTTAATTTTATTAAAACCTTCCACATCCACATCGTAAGTAGATCAGAGATTATTCAGAAGAAGAATCTAAATATCGACACACTGAAAAAAGTTACCTTTCAATAAAAACAAAAAAAATTTCCAGCAGCTGAATGCGAATGAATAAAAACATGTAATACATTTGGGTTAAAGGGAAAGGAATGTTTGCTAACGAAGTAATATTTGTTTGTTTCTTTGTTGTTTGTGCAGCTGAAAGAGTCTTCTCGTTTTATTTCTAAGGAATAGAAAGTACCAAAATACGTCATATTTAAGGTCATTGGACAGATGTATCAGATTCAGGCTTATTAAATAACGATGGTAAATATTTGAATCTTAAGGATTTATAATTTAATTTTTTTTTAATGATGGAAGGATTATTAATGTCAAAAGCGAATGTTATTGAACCTTTGTCTGTTCATTAGCCCCGAAGGAGGGTAGTGCCGTCAGTGAACCTCACGTAGTTCACTGTAGGCATTACTTAAGGTTATTTGCAGTGACCCTTCTATGGCCCCTAACTGCAACCCCTTTCATTCCTTTTACTGTATCTCCGTTCATATTCTTTCTTCCATCTTACTCTCCTCAACCCTCTCCTAACAGTTGCTTCACAGTGCAACTGCAAAAGGTTTTCCTCCTGTTACACCTTTCAGACCTTCTTACCGTCAATTGCCGTTTCAGTGCTTAATGACCTTATAGGTCCCAACGCTTGGTCTTTGACCTAAATTCTGTATTCTATTCTAATCTATTCTGTTCTGTTGATCGGTTCAAACAGAATGATTTAACATAAAGGAAATTCAGGCAGTCATCATTTGATAGCATCGTTTCTGAGGTAATCAACCTTTATGATTCTACTTCATCTATGTTCTATTTCCGCATTTATATGAAGTTTTTTACAAGTTGAAATAATAATTCCATGTTATAAGTTCTCTGTACATTAATTTGAATCAAAATCCCACACGTAAAACTATTACTTTTCAGTGTAGATTTTCCACAGGCAAAAGTAATATTTTTACAAAGCCAGAGATCGTATTGTAGTATCTATAACAAGTCTCTTTAACATCATAAAGGGGAAATAACTGTACCGACTGAACTTGTGATGCACCTTAATTCAGAGTAAGTATAGAGTAAATTAGAGCATATTGAAAACAGGATCATTCTAAAGAACACTTCAATTGATTAACGTAAAGTTTCTCTTTCCTGGTGTTATTCTGTCATCGCATGATTAATCAAACTCGTGTTCGTCAGCGATTTGAAATATCAATTTGACCAGACTTTGAAATACATCAGGCTCTGATAGACAGAGGTGGCTGCAGAAAACGAAGAATCTTAACGATCAATAAACCTCAATTCACGTGATTTGAATTGAGCCATTACTAATCTCAGGAAACCATTCAATCAATCATTTCTGGAAGGCGCAGGACTTATCGGGGAGCCCCAATTTTTATTGAGAGACATTGGCCACTGGACGAATTGAGTCGATGGTTCCCTCAGCTTTCATGACATCTTAGTCTGTGGAAGGCTGAACTGTTCTAACTTATTTCCGGATTGTGATGTGGGCAGTAATGAGACCTCTTTCCTCACTTTGGTTTCCTCAGGGGAGGATTTCCTTACTCTGCGTATATCAATTACCGAAGCTGTCTATAAATACGATGTCTGGTTTTGAATGGAACTTTTAGAATTGCTAACAAATAAACTTTCCTTAAGCTAAGAGGATGTTCTTGTAGCCCAAGGGAATTATTTTTTTCATAATTTCTACCATTTCTAGACATTCAATTTACATTCCAGGTAGACATTGTAGCTCTCTTGATTAAACTAAAGAGGTCCTTTGCTTTTGAGGCAGAATGTTTGCTTTCTTAAAGAAGTTTATTGCGGGGAAATACTGCTTTCACTTATTACAAACGATTCATAAAAAGGAATTATCAGGTTTATTTCACAATACTCGTAATCTCTTCTTTTTCACTCCCTCCCTCCACGCTCTCTCTTATCAGTCAAGAGAGAGAGAGAAAAAAAGAGTGTTTCTGAATATCCGTGACATGATCTTTAATAGTTATGAAATTAAGCATACCAACATATAAGAAAAATATGTCAGCGAGAGAGAGATGAGACGTAGTTTTCGAATATTGATGTTATGATATTTACAAAAGAAAACATACCAACCAGAAACATAAAAAAAAACACTCCTGTTTCACGTTCCTGTTATGTATGCATTTTTTCCATTGAGTCTCCCTGCATATTTCCAGAGAGAGAGAGAGAGAGAGAGAGAGAGAGAGAGAGAGAGAGAGAGAGAGAGAGAGCGTTACTGCGAGGAATCGCCTTATAGAAAGAGAGAGAGAGGGAAAAAGGTTTTCCCTCTTTTGAATTCCTTTCACATTTCTATCTCCATTATCGACTGCATCAGGTCATATACATTCAAGGCTGTTGCTGCTGCTTATGCATGCGTTACAGACACATGCACACACACACACACACGCAAGCACATACAGACACAAGCATTCACTGCTCGCATACCCTTCATTGACCTCGAATGTTTTCCTCAGAGGGAGCAGATTCTTCCTTTCGGCCTCCATCGGTTGTTGAAGGGAAGATTCGGGATCTTTTTTTGTCTGGTTTGGTTATATACATATATATATATATATATTATAATATATATATATATATATATATTATATATATATATATATATATAAGTGTGTGAATAATGTGTGTGTATGTATATTATATTCTATAAAGGGGAACTTTCAATGACTCCTCTATAATGCAAACACATAACAGTAATGAGAGTGGAATTCCCTTCATCTGGATTAAGTGCTCTGTAGTCATTACTTGAGATTATTTGCAGCCTCCCTTCGTCCCCTAGCTGCAACCCCTTGCATTCCTTTTACTGTACCTCCGTTCATATTCTCTCTCTTCCATCTTCTTTTGCAGCCTCTCCTAACAACTGATTCATAGTGCAATTGGGAGGTTTTCCTTCCGTTACGCCTTTCAAATCCTTTTACTGTCAATTTAAATCTTAGCTATGAATGACTTCATAGTTCCCAGCACTTGGCCTTTGGTCTGAATCCTGTATTCTATTCTGTTCTTTTCAGCTGTATTAATATGGACTTCTCAGAGATCTTCTGTATTTCCAAAAACCTTCTTTTCTGGGGCGTGTCTGCCATTACTGAAGGGGTGTTATCAATTAAAAATGGCTCTTTGTGCCCTTCTCAGTGCTCCACCATGATAAAAAAATTAAGAACGAAAATGATCAGTCTCTCGATACAGACGAATTCAGGGTCAAAATGTCCTGATAATCCTTTCCCTGAGGAAATTTCAGACGACCCTCAAATTCAGGCAGTGTTGTCCTCTTCGGGTCTGAGGTAAATGAGACTTTTTTTTTTTATGGAGATTATTTTATCTGTTGCACTTCCTCTCTTTTGCTCAGATTCCCCAATTGGTAGATATTTCTGTTGTTTCGTTTATTCGTTAGACGTTTTAACAAATGGCTCCCAGTTCAGATAACGACTGAACAACAGAGCAGTAACTCTCTCTCTCTCTCTCTCTCTCTCTCTCTCTCTCTTTTCCAAAAGCGTCAGATTGGAAACATTTAAGAAGTGGAAATATTTGTAAATTAAAATCCGCAATTGTATTCCCCTTACGGGGTAGTGCCGTTAGTGCATCTCTAACGGTGCACTGTAGGCATTACTTACAGATCTTGCAGCGTCCCTTCGGACCCCAGCTGCAATTCCTTTCATTCCTTTTACTGTACCTCCGTTCGTATTATCTTTCTTCCATCTGACTTTCCTTAACAATTGATTCATATTGCAACTGCAAAAGGTTTTCCTCCTGTTACGCCTTTCAAACCTTTCTACTCTCAATTTCCGCTTCATCGCTGAATGATCTCATAGGTCACAACGCTTGGCATTTGGCCTAAGTTTTTTATTCTATTATATTTTATTCTATCAATAAACTGTGATATTTGTAAAAGATAAAAACACTTCCGGACACCTGAACTGAGGAGAAGCACCGTTCGAAAGTCTTTGCTTTTATCTCTTGCAAATGATACAGTTTATTGATATATTGTGGACTTTTAATATACAATAATCTAATCCCGACATCGTCAATTTCTTAGTAGGACGAGAATCATTGTCATCGGGGCATTCCCGGAGCCGATGACATTCGAGAGATCATATCAGGTGCAATTTAGAGCCAAAACAACAATGGCGACTCAATCATTCCATTAAAAGCAGTTTCTACTAATTGTCTCATCAGGTGAGGCACCATTGCGGTAATTACTGATTTTAGAACGGAGAAATGGGAGGGCTGTTATGATACTGTGATTATGCTTATCAACTACTCCTGATATAAACACAAATTACCTCAACAGAAAAACCTTCAAATTCCTCACACTGAAGCTTGGATAAGAAGTCTTCGTCTCTCAGGGACACAATGATCCTCAAACACCTTCCGAGTTCGAAATGGACTGCTGCCAAAATTCGAAATCACTTCAATATATCAATTAAGCTCTAACGATGATACTGACTTTCAATATTCAGGGAAATATGGATGAATTAATGAAAGTTTCCGGATAATATGGATGTATTCAGGAATACTTAACGGAAAATATGAATGAAATCAGGAGTAGTTTTCGAAAAAATGAATGAATTAAATGGTAGCTTCACAGATGTCTTTTCCTGTTAATGGCTTGTCACTTGATTTTCGAGTCAGTTTCTTCACAATAATCAATTATTTTCTAAAAGAACATGCATTCCAAGATTCCTGTTGGAATTAACTTTGAACAATATTCTGAGAAATTCTCTCATAAAACTCTTATTGTAATGTTACCTCTAACTTAATTTAAGTTCCCCCATGAAACAAATCCAGAGTAAATAAAAAAAAAAAAAAAAAAAAAACAAAAACAGTTTTACGTCTAGGGAGTAGAAGAGGAAAGTTTTCCCAAATTAACATTTGTCAGGACGAATTTGCTGAAGACCTCCACTACTTAGGACAGGGAACCCCCGTAGGAGAATAGTGGCGTTGGTTCACCTCGTGCGGAAAAATGTAGACAAAAATTTAGGTTATTCCCAGGGTTCCTTCGGCCCCTAACCCTCTTTCATTAATTTTACTGTACAGTGATGTTCAAATCTCATGCGACATGACTCCATAGGATTTCGTTCAAAATTCACTAACTGGCAACCTAGCATACTCCATATTTATCTTTCATTTCAATGCGAAAACGAGAGTATCGCATACACTAAGGCCATAATATGTTTCATAAGAGTGAAATCTGTCATATATTTAAAAATTGTAAGAAAATGTCACGTGTAGCCAAATTTCAGAAAAAACCCTTACAAAACATTTTCAAAACTTTCGTTCACTCCTTGCTGAAGTATTTGACCAAAACGACGTCGCAATCAAACCTCAGTTCAAATGTTAAATAAATAAAAAAAAAAGAACGAAAAAAATTATCGTAACATTAATAATGCTTCCAAAGCAAACATAAAATTTGAAATAGTCCTATTTGATTGCTTTTACCCTCAACGCTGAAAAAATGTAAATATGTATATACAAAAGTAGAATGCGCCCACCGATATCAACGTGTGAGGGAAGCATGTGTGACGTATCAGTGTCGGAGCAACAACAACCACCTGGTATATAAGTAGGTCTACAATGAGTAGCGACCATTAAATTATCTTGAAAACATTTACTTTATGTGTTAAAGGAATATTTGGATTTTCATACATAATTATTTGTTATCATTCTTAAATATTTCAAAACTGATAGCATACTAGCAATTATTCGCCTATTTGTCAAAGCCAAGATGTTATTCCTAGGCCTAGGTGTTACATTTCTTTACACTTAACATTCACATCTCTATATTAACAATTTCTGTCCAGAAAGCATATGAGGTTATCTACACATTCTTGCACTTCAAGTTACCTTATGAAAGAATAAATTATACACCAAAAGCGAACAGAAGGACTTTTAAGAAAATAATATTGTAAACCAGTTGAAAAACAAGTGTTACATATGCCTTGATATTAATACTTATGATATTTCGATTAATAACCATCTCCATATAACCAAAATCAACATCATCTTTTATTCCTCAAAGAACAGGTAATCTCTACAAATAAAAACATTAGTAAAGATTACATCTCAGAAAGCTTAGATTATTTT
>NC_061095.1:53947943-53993602 GCF_015104395.2 Macrobrachium nipponense | reverse complement strand
ATTATTCTACTCGCTCCTCTTCGCTTTCTCTTAAAGAAGTGGGTCTAGAATTTGTACTTGTAAACTATTGGTCTTCAGATCTTGGTCATTTGTCAGTGGAAAGTTGTGGAAAGCTGTTTCTGTGCAAGACTATTTTCAATCCTCTCTCTCTCTCTCTCTCTCTCTCTCTCTCTCTCTCTCTCTCTCTCTCTCTCTCTCTTCCCTCCCCTTCCAAATGACGGCCGTTGTAATCACAGTGACCTATTCAGGGACCTAGTTCCCCGTATCGGTCTAAAGCGAACATTCCTTTAATGTCATCAGAGTACACTCAGGGAGTCGAACCAAATTTAATTATTTTCTTTTTGTTTTCAACAAACCTGTACGTATGTTCACATTCAGAATGTACATTACTGTTTGTACACATGCTTGTTCATATATATTTTTCTGTGCATTACTGTTTTTAAGTGAGCTTATACATTCACTCATATGTAAACGCACCGAAACACACAAATGGAGGTATGTATTGTACACAAAGGTAACGTCTCTTGCTATTAATGTCTAGTTTCACAAAGGTCAAGATAATTGTGAATGTTAATTACTCGTTAATTACCAGAGAATCGTTAATAATATTTGAAAAATGAGCTCACGACAACAATTGCAAAGTGAAGATTAAAACCAGTAAAAAATGTCTCCGGAGTTTCTTCGAATTAATAGTTTTCTGTACAGCGTATAATACTGTATGAAACACTTAGCCGCGGCCCATGAAACTTTCAGCCACAGCCCGGTGGTGGCCTGAGTTGTTGGTACCTATAGCGGTGCCAGAGGCACGATTATGACCTAAATCTAACTTTGAATAAAATAAACAACTACTGAGGAGGCTAGAGGGCTGCAATTTATTATGTCTTGTGATTGGAGGATGGATGTTCAACATTCCAATTTGCAGCCCTCTACCCTATGTAGTTTTCAGATCTGAGGACGGACAGACAAAGCCATCTTAATAGTTTTCTTTAACAGAAAACTAAAAATAAACTCTTTAGGATCAAGCTGATGTAAGGGACGCTGTCACTGCATTTTATCATTTCACACGAGTCTGGAATCCCGCAATGTCCGGGAATTGATTCCCGCCGTTTGAGTTTACGAGACCAAGTCTCCATTCTTTCATGGAACATATGACATGTTTTGGACACGCACACACATACATTCATAGACACTATCCAGGCTCCTCTTCCTCCAAAGGATTCCCAACTTCTCTCGTAACTCAGAATCTCGAACATAATTTGGAGGAACTCGTTTTCGGGGAAAGACATATGCAACCTTTAGCTCGCATCAATTTTTGCGATAATCGCACATTATGAATGCGGGAACTGGGGAATTATGATATTGTTGTCGCCTCTCTCTCTCTCTCTCTCTCTCTCTCTCTCTCTCTCTCTCTCTCTCTCTGCGTGTGTGTTTGCGAGTCTCTTTTAGAAGTGTATCTCATTCAGTACAGTACAACGCACATATGTAATTCCCACTTGACACATTATCCCAAGTGATGGAGTTTTATTCGTAATATGTTAAAAGATTTACAGAGGTTTTTTTTAGAGCCAAGTCATTGCGGCCTTTTAGATGTAAATATCTGTAATAATTGATCTTTCATTTATAACTGAGAAACCAGATCCTGTCACAAAATTTCCGATTAAACTCTGTATACAGGTACAACCGCCACTCCATCAGCAAGAAAATAGGAAGTAATAAGAACATTGCATCTCCTGTAGGGGAAACTGTTTGTTATAAATGACATAGTATTTAGGTGCATCCACATTACAATAAACATGCCATAAGCATAAGTCGACAACTTATCGCCCACTAATCGCAAACAGATTGAAAACAAAATTACGACTTGTTGGCATCCTCACCAGTGCTTCTTCACTAGATAGCCCACCATTTGCCAGAGATTCACTTTCCACTTACGGTCGTTGACTTGTTTTCAAACTGTTGCTTGGTATGTATGCGATAAGTTTCCGACGTGTTATTATGACATGTAGTACGGCAGTGCGGGCGCAGACTTTCTTCAGACAATGACACCAAGAGAAAGAAAGACTCTGAGTGACTTGACAGCACTGAAGTACATCTTGAGAATAAGGCAATATTTACGATAGACGCTGATGTTTGAAATGTAAGTATATAGAAGGTACATTTGGGATACATACAGTGACTGGAAAATAAGTCTTGAACATGTCATTATACATGTATTAGGGTGTTGCCTTGCAATTGTTTGACTAACAAGGCACCCCGTTGGTTATTTTCTGACCTGCGGTAATATTCGCAAGTATCGGTTTGTATACATCACATCTTAGACAAGTATCTTGTCTGTGATGATATTTCTTCTAAGTCTCCATCTATCATTGTTTCTTGTAGCTAGGTTTGAAGTCGGTAAAACACAGAGTGAAATAACAAGTTATATTTAACAAGTTTACATCACAATGATAACGACAGGAAGATTTGAATAGGTCTTCCAGCGGAGAGGTGTGATAGAAGTCTGATAAACAATTCTGTTGCGAGAACATTCGTTGAGCGACATATTGCTCAATGTTACACAAACACACGAGTATACGGATCTAGGTCTGTGACGTAGGCACAGGCTATCATGAGAACGTCAACATGTATTTTGCCAATGGGGCATCGGTTGGCGTTACCTTTTTAAACTGATGACCCAGTTGTATTCAAATGAAGATGTGATACACAGCAACGTCAAGGCAATGTCAGCTATTCACTAACTGTTATTGAGAAATGCTGCAAGATCCTACTGGATCTTGCAGTATTTCTGCAAGGAAGTCATCACATTATCACAACCACATGTTGCTACACATAGAATGACGCAATACATTCTAATTAATATGTAATTATTACATATTGCTTGGTCCGCTATATGAAATCAAACTTTAGATTATAGTTATACAGAAAGTTTGACTTGCACTTGACTTGTAACAGTGTGATTTATTTTTAAAATATAGATGCAAAGATGTGTTAACATATAACTTCCATCAAAGTGTTTAAGAAATGATATGCAACTGGTTATATGTCATAATAAATAAAAGTTATACAAATTCAAATTAGCTTTAACATTCGAGCCGAGGCTGCTACATTGATCATTGTATCTGAGCAACACTAAAGAACAAATTGCCGAGAATGTTGATTGTACTTACTGAAAGAAGCGCAAATTGACGCAGTTTATATAACAACGATTGTATTAAATTGTTCTACTACAAGAACCGATACTCAAAACTTATCAGGAGAAAGGAAGGGTCACAATGAGGCTGACTAGTGAATATTTAAACTCTTCCCTTTAAAGTTTCAAAAGTTACAGACTCGGTGACCATAACTTTTGGGTGGGACAGAGAACAGGGAATTTCCCCCAAAGTTATTCTGTTTCTTTTAGGTTTTGCTTAAGATTCTTTTTCTCTCTAAAATGTAAAGATGGTCAATTGTTAAAGATTATTCTATTGGGTTTTCTTTAGTTATGTGAAATGGAGATAATACTGTAATTATTTTCTTGTCTTTCCTATAACTCTCGTCTCTCTCAAAATCTCTCTCTCTCTCTCTCTCTCTCTCTCTCTCTCTCTCTCTCTCTCTCTTTATTTAAAACTAGCCATTGCTGCAAAATATGGAACTGATATAATGTATTAAGGTGTATTGGCCATTTCCAAACCCACCGAGGGTGGAAGGAGAATAAAGCTCTCTCTCTCTCTCTCTCTTCTCTCTCTTGATAAATCTCAGTCACCCCACAATCTATTAACAGTTTTTCTCGTGAACATCAATTGTGCGTTTCCACTTATTCCTTCCTGACTCTGACGCCTTGAAATATTTCAGCATAATTTCCGTCTGAATATTCCAGTGTGACTTGTTCTTCATTGCTATAATCAAGTATGAAATGACATTTTCCATTTTCCTTCCATGAATATTACCACTACAATTTCCATCGTTCCCGTAAATACCGTAATGGAATGTAGTACCATTCCCCATCAGCCTTCCGGTTCAGTTCAAAGTGAAATTTGAATCTGTTTTGGTCATAAATTTTGGTTATAAATCTGACTGCGAATGGAAATGAAATTCTGGTTCGTGATGCGTCAGAAATACCTGAGAACTGCGATGATAAACAGAAGGCAATAAATTCATGTCACTTAAATGCATTGGGAAAGGAAATATATTCACGTGGCGTAAATATATTGGGGAAGGAAATGTAATTACTCGGGGGGAAAATATCGCTGTAATATTTACACCATTAGCATGCAATCCATGAAGTTACTGAAGATATTCGCATTATTCGAGTTGGATTATTATTATTATTATTATTATTATTATTATTATTATTATTATTATTATTATATTATTTATTATTTTTTTGTTTTTTGCTCTATCATAGTCCTCCAATTCGACTGGGTGGGTATTTATAGTGTGGGGTTCCGGGTTGCATCCTGCCCTCCTTAGGAGTCCATCACTTTTCTTACTATGTGTGCGTTTCTAGGATCACACTCTTCTGCATGAGTCCTGGAGCTATTTCAGCCTCTAGTTTTTTCTAGATTCCTTTTCAGGGATCTTGGGATCGCGCCTAGTGCTCCTATGGTTATGGGTACAATTTCCACTGGCATATCCCATCCTTCTTCTTCTATTTTCAGATCTTGACACTTATCCATTTTTTCCCTCTCTTTCTCTCAACTCTGGTGTCCCATGGTATTGCGACATCAATGAGTGATACTTTTCTTCTTGACTTTGTCAATCAACGTCACGTCTGGTCTGTTTGCATGTATCACCCTATCAGTTCTGATACCATAGTCAGAGGATCTTTGCCTGATCGTTTTCTATCACTCCCTCAGGTTGGTGCTCGTACACTTATTACTGCAAGGTAGCTGATGTTTCTTGCACAGGCTCTAGTGGAGGGCTTTTGCCACTGAATCATGCCTCTTTTTGTACTGGTTCTGTGCAAGTGCCAGGCATTCGCTTGCTATGTGGTTTATGGTTTCATTTTTCGTATTGCACTTCCTACATATGGGAGAGATGTTATTTCCGTCTATCGTTCTTTGAACATATCTGGTTCTTAGGGCCTGATCTTGTGCCGCTGTTATCATTCCTTCAGTTTCCTTCTTTAGCTCTCCCCTCTGTAGCCATTGCCAATTGGTCATCGCTGGCTAGTTCTTTTAGTCTGTCTCATGTATTGTCCGTGCATTGGTTTGTTGTGCCAGTCCGCTGTTCTGTCTGTCATTCTCCTGTCTCTGTATATTTCTGGGTCTTCGTCTACTTTTGATTACGGTCCTTCTTCCGTATGCACTCTTTCGCCATCGTCTTTGACTGGTTTTCAGAATATTGCCCCCAGTGCTGCTCTGTTTCTCAATGTTGACGCAGTTCCTCTATACTTAGTAGTCCTCTCCCTCCTTCCTTTCGTGTTATGTATAGTCTGTCCGTATATTATTATTATTATTATTATTATTATTATTATTATATTATTATTATTATTATTATTATTACACTAAAAGTCTATTAGCTTGATGAGCAATCAACAATAACTTGAAACGTTTACGTATATGCAAAATAAATAAAAACGGATTAGCTATTAACCAATCAATTAACCAAAAATCAGTGACCCTGGAATCTCGCCGATAATGAATTGGTTACAATGTTTCCATTTCTATTGGATCGTTTCATAGTACAGGTTCGCCTATCTCATTGAAATCTGTTATTGGAGCATTAGATATATTATTCCCATATTATTGTATCCTCTCTCTCTCTCTCTCTCTCTCTCTCCTCTCTCTCTTACACACACACACAGACAAAATAAACATGATAAAAGGGAGCACCATTTGACATACGATCATAAACCAAAAATGAATCATTAGTCTTACCTCGTTCTGTCTGCTCCAGCCAGACCATCTCATACAAAGACAAGCACACAAACACGAAACAAACATTACACACAAAACGCAAAAAAAAAAAAAAAAAAAAAAAAAAAAAAAAAAAAAAGCTAAACCAGCATTAAAAAAACAAGACGAGCTCTGACCACGATACATCGATGACCCATAACAAAGAGCGATCCTTCCTTCATTGCTGAATCTAAAGTGAATCTTTCTTTACTTGACGGAAGCAATTATGGCCTCGCCTAAATGAACCCCCAATTCCAAATTACGCAGAGGAGAGAGAGAGGAGAGAGAGAGAGAGAGAGAGAGAGAGAGAGAGAGAGAGAGAGAATTTTAAATTCTACATGCGCCCCGCCCAAATTCACTCGAATTGTATATATATATATATATATATATATATATATATATATATATATATATATATATATATATATATATATCATATATATCTATATATATATATATATATATATATATAAGATATATATATATATATATATATATATATATATATATATATATATATATATCTATATATATATATATATATCTATCTATATATATATATATATATATGATATATTCGTATTATATATACACTAGAGTACATCAAACAGACTTGAATTAAACTAGGCAGGATAATCTTGTAAAGGGGAAACGGCTGATTAAGGAAGCACAGTTGCTGTCTGGGAGTCCCAGATCCTGGACGTCAATTCAGGCGGAAGACGAACAATTAAAAGTGGGGGAGAAGAACGCGAACCTTCATAAAAGTGTGCATAACACGGAGATAAAATTTTTTTGCGTTATCTATGATTTTATGGCATATATTGAACATGCATTTTTCTGATTCTAGACCGAATATATAATATAAATATTCTCTAAACTAAGAAAAAGGTGGATTCCCAACTCTCTCAGAATATTTTACATAACAATAGTTTTCAATGTTTTTTAGGTCAAAAGACTGCTCCGTAGGCCTATAGAACTTTCATGTGCCTACTGTACATTTTTACCTCATTGTATCATTGCTCTTTTGAATACTAAATATAGCTAAATTCATATTTTACAATCAGTCTAAAAGCAGTAATTTTCTAGGAATAATTTGTATTTATTACCTCGAACAAAAACTAAATAAAATTATGGCTGAAAATAATATATATAGATCGCGCTCAAGTATTATTATTATTATTATATTATTATTATTATTCAGAAGATGAATAATAATTCATATTCACATTCATATGTACCAAGCCCACCACAGGTGCCATTGACTTGAAGTTCACGCTTCCAAAGAATATGGCGTTTATTAGAAAGAAATAACAGAAGGTAAAGGGAAATACAGAAAGAAGAGATCACCTAAAAATAGGAAATGAAATAAATCAATAAACGGATAAAAATGTAAGTAAATTATTAAAATGCAGGAGATCTATATGAGGGTAGAAGTGAATTGCATCTTCGCTTGATGAGAATGAAAGTAACAATGACCAACATATACAAATTTTATTCAACAAAAATTAGTTCGTTTCACACACAACTGCAAAGGAAATTCAGTCCCATCTGACGACACAGAACCAGAATAGGAATTATTTCGACAGAGCCTCAAGGGAAATCTGTCTTTTCCCTTGCTACCCTGGAAGGTTACATTTCAGAAAGAGGTTTAAAAATGAACTGGTCATTTTTCCGGAAGGAAAATCCTCCTGAGTCTGAGATTTATTTATTGTATTTTGCTCTTTCCATTTTCTATTTCCTGCTGCTGCTCTTACATGGCGTAGAATAGAATTCGGAACTTAGGCCGAAGGTCAAGAGCTGGGACCTACGAGGTCATTCAGCGCTGAAACGGACACTGATGCTAAAAATGTATGAAAGGCGTAACAGGGGGAAAACCTCAAAGCAGTTGCACTGAAGCAATTGTTAGGAGACATTGGCTACCAAGATGGAGGAAAGAGAATATGAATGGAGGTTCAGTAAAACGAATAGAAGGGGTTGCAGTTATTGGTCAAGGGACGCCGCAAAGAACTTCAAGTAATGGCTACAGTTCCCTGCGTTAGGTGCACCGACGGCACTACTCCCCTACGGGGGTTCCTTGGCCCAAGTAGTGGAGGTCTACAAATTCGTCGTGACAAAAACTCCGCCACCAAAGTTTATTTGGGGAAACTTTCCTCTTGTGGTCCTCGGACGTGGGAGAGCGTCGGTGTCTTAAGTGACCTCCTAAACATATCCCGCCAACATTAATCTGCTGTTTGTCTCTATTCTATTTTTTTATCTCACTCTGGATTTATTTAATGGTGGAACTTGAATTAAATTGGAGATAATATTGCAATAAGAGAACGTGAATGCTCTTATGAGAGAATTTCTCAGAATATTGTTCAAAGTTAATCCCAACAGGCATCTTGGAATGCATGCTCCATTACTGAGATAATTCCTTTAAGAAAATAATTGATTATTGTGAAGAAACTGACTTGAAATGAAAGTGGCAAGCCGTTGATAGGAAATTGCATCTGTAAAACTACTACTATTTTCCGATGAGTATTCCTAAATTCATCCATATTATCCGAAAACTTTCATTAATTCATCCATATTTCCCTAAATATTGAAAGTCGGTATCATCGTCTTGACTTAATTGACATTTGGAAGTGATTACGAATTTTGGCAGCAGTCCATTTGCAACTCAGAAGGTGTTTGAGGATCATTGTGTCTCTGAGAGACGAAGACTTCTTATCCAAGCTTCAGAGTGAGGAATTTAAAGAAGGTTTTCTGTTGGAACAGAAATACAAAGCCGATGGAGACTCGAGAAAATATACAAAGATATTTGTGTTTATATCAGCCACAAATTGACAAGCATAATCACAGTGTCATAAAAACACTGCCATTGCTCCATTCCAAAATCAGTAATTACAGCCAAGGTGCCTCACCTGATGAGGCAATTAGCATAAACTGCTTTCAGTGGAATTATTAAGTTCATATATTATGGCTGCTTTAAATTACCCCTGATATGATCACTAGAATGATATCAATTTCGGATTTGCCCAGATAACAATGATTCGCGTCTTGTTAAGAAATTCACAATGTCGGGATTGAATTGTTGTATATTATAAGCCCACAATTATATCAATAAACGTCCTCATTGCAAGAGATAAAAAGCAAAGACTTTCGAACACCTGAACGGTGCTCCTCCTCAGTTCAGGTGTTCGGAGGTTTTTTTCTTTTTCCTTTTACAAACAATTTATTAATATATATATATATATATATATATATATATATATATATATATATATATATATATATATGTGTGTGTGTGTGTGTGTGTGTGTGTGTGTGTGTGTATCACCACACACACGAGATTGAGGTGATAAGTTTCCTATTACCGCATAGTACTATAAATAAACAACTAGACAATTAAACATCGTTCATTCTTCTAACGAACAATGCCACAGAAACTGGAAAAACCTCTCTCTCTCTCTCTCTCTCTCTCTCTCTCTCTCTCTCTCTCTCTCTCCGTGAGAGAAACAAGGCCATTACCGTCTGAATTTTCCTGAGTACAGTCGAATACTTCAGCACAACGACCGTTATTACTCGATAATGAGAAGGTGCAATGACTTCCAGTAAAATAAGAAGTTCCAGAACACTAATTCTTGTCTCATAACTTTCTGGAATCGTCTCGAAGACTTTGGCGTAATAAATAGTCAGCGGATTAATGGTCTTGCAGAGTTCGGTTTCTTAATTCATTACAATGTTTCTGAGAAAATCAGGTTTTTACTGAAACCAGATACTGCGATTGCAGTCTCGAGCGAGAAGTGTTAAGCGTCCAGATCTTTATGAAACAGAATTTTGTAAGAACACTGTTATATCCTGAGACCTCCTCTCTCTCTCTCTCTCTCTCTCTCTCTCTCTCTCTCTCTCTTTGTTTGTTCCAGTTTCCACGAATGAAGGAAAGCAATAAAGACAGAAGGAAGAAGAAAAAATCCCGAGGAGCAGAACCCAATGCTGGAAGCGATTGTTTGTGTGTCGTGTAATGGACGGGACACACACAAAGGCAGCTCCTACACAAAGGGTGGATCTGAACACCCAAAGGACACCCAACCCCCTTTCCCCCCGTTCCTTCCCCTTCCTTTACCTTAAGGGACAAAACAGCGAGCATTAAGGGATTCACTAGAAATACCATTTAAGCTGAAATCTCCGGGCTGCTTTTTTTATGAATGTCGAAACTAACATTATTCTCCCTTAATCATTCAAAGTGGCATAACAGTCAATTATACGCCTTTTGTTTCATTAAGGTCGTTCATAATAGCCTCATATTTCTAAAGATTATTCCCAAAAACTCTAAGACTCATGATAAGTTTCCAGAAATCGAAACATTTTCATTTCTATGAGGAAAACAAGTCACATGAGAAGTTAGAAGTCCTGGGCAGTGTGGATGCTATGTGGTAGGTGCAGATATTGCAAAGCCCCTACGACTGTCTATTGCATTGACAATTTTGAAATGAATAATATCGGTTGGTATGTGACTGGGATAACTAAGAGAGAGAGAGAGAGAGAGAGAGAGTTCCCTCTTCTTCCACAGCAAAAGCCGACTCTCTCCAATTAACCTTTAAACGAACCCACCATTTAAAGCATTCCATCTCACAATAAAGAATCCTAAGAAGAAGAAAAGAAGAAGAAGAAGAAGAAGAAGAAAAAAAAGCCTCAAAGTCTGCTCTTGCAAATAAATGTTCTCATCTTCAATCAATTCCTTTTTATCAATCTGGTCTATTTTCAAACTCTTCCAAATAACCTTTCATTACATTGATTATAAATTGCTCATTAAATGTCTATAATTAGGATTTAAATGACTTATCTCATTTTAGAATGAAAACTCGTTTGGATTTTAGGCAAATTTACATTTGCATTTTTCTGACGTATTTTTTTTTTCCTGGATACTAATTCGTTCCATTAGATGCTGGCTTAGGCTTTTCTTTTATGAATTCACTTTTCTTTTCAATCATTCGGGGCTCTAGATGATTCCTGTGATTTTATTCTAACAAGAATCTTTCTGTACCATTTTCTTACTTTGGTATTCTGAAATTTTAAAAGAGAGAGAGAGAGAGAGAGAGAGAGAGAGAGAGAGAGAGAGAGAGAGAGAGAGAGAGAGAGAGAGTTTGATGTATTGAAGGAATCCTTTAAACAATTTATAAAGGAGCCGTAGAAAAATTAACATTGTACAATAGTTTGGCATCGATATCTAAAGAAAAAAATCACTGGATGTCTACAATTTCCGGAGAAGCGAAAAATGATGATAAGGATCTAACGATTTCTATGTAAATATTTACCTTCTAAAACTAAAACCTGTTCTTTCTCAGGAGTTTCTTTCTGGTACAACTCCAAAACTTGTTCTAACCTCCCCGAAGAAGAATATTGACGCTGCTTCAAAAATGATCGGGAAAAGTCTTCATAAAAGTTAAGGCGGAAAATCTCCTCAAAAGAGACACCGACAAGATCGTTCTTTGCTTCAGAAAGAATGTGACAAACTCTTTTGCCTTTTTTTCTGTTATGTTTGTTTACCTTCCAGGGGAAGTTCGTCCCATAAGTTGAGGGCTTAAGGAAGGTGAGACGGTTTTGGTAAAACGTTTTAAGGTAAATATTTTATCAGTACTTTTTAATATTTTATGTATGATTTTTTTCCTAGAAAATGGTCAAGACAGTTCAGATTCTACATCGTGCAAATCGTTACTACTGGGATATAGCGAGCTCTTCTATTCGACTTCTATATTATAAAGCTAAATTTGCAAACAAGTCGATAATGAATATATTTATCAAAATCCCAGACTATTATTTTATAATTAAGATGCGAACATATGATAAACGCCAGCATCGTCATTCCAAAACGGACACATTTAATGGACCTTATAAGTGAGCCTAAGGATTTGCCCCGATACATCTATATACACCGATCCCCTGCATCTTTAACATACCCACAGCATATCATGACGAAGCAAAAGGCGAAAGGAATAAAAGATAATAAAAGGAATAAAAGATAATAAACGGAATAAAAGGCGAAAAGAATAACGGAGGTTATCAGAAAGTAATTTGGAGTTGTGCTTATTCTAAGGACCAGAAATAAACAGCGAAATATCCCCAATAAAGGAACAACAACGAAGAGGAAGGTCACATGATATCAGCTTTCCATTCTATGATCAACTTCATTGCTGTGTTTATTCTACCGTCGGGCTGTTCTTTATGGAGATGAGGTTTGAGACTTTTCTCCTGATTGAGGTGTGTGGCAAGAATCTGACAGACGAAAAAATGCTTTGGAGATGGTATGAATCAACTGCTTTAGAGAAACAGATATCTAATATTTTAAGACAACGAAATTCCACGATGAAGTCTACAGAGTGGCAATAAATATAGTTAAAAGTTATGAGACAAACAAGAAGTATGTTTACTACTATGCACTTAACTAAAATGCTGGAGAGTGACTGGTTTGCTATGAAAATAGGTGTGAGACAAATAAAAGAAAAAGCTTTATGCTTTAATTCACTCCTGATAAAATCTGATGATAAAGTCGATAGAGAGACAATAAGGATGGTGTTGAGCGTGCATGGTATTGAAGATAAAATGCAAAGGTGATTAAAATTTATGTAACAAGCAAAGTGAGTGTTAGAACATGTAGACTAGAGAGTGACTGGTTTGCTGAAGAAGTGTCACCATGATTGTCCAATGTCATTATGAATGGAGAAACGCAGCAGACCAAGGATGTAGATCCAAAGGTAAGGATATGTCAATGAATGATGGATGGACTGTGGAATGACTGATGTTTGCAGGTGATACAAGACTGATTGGGGACAGTGAAGAGAAACTGCAGAATCCGGTATATATGTATATATAATTATATATTATTATATATATATATTATATAATATAATATAATATATATACATCTTATACCATATTACATATACATACTAGTATTATAAACATATATATATATATAATATCTATAATATATATATATAATATAATACTATATATAATTATTCTAAATATATATAAATGTAAATATAAATTAGTATATATCATATATATATATCATATATATATATATATAATATATATAATATATATATAGTTATAGATATATATAATAATTATTATTATATATATATGTAATAACATATATATATTATATATATATATAATTAATGTATATATATATATGTATATATAATGGTATAATTATATATATATATATATATATGTTATATATGTATAATATTATATATTAATATATATTATTATTATAACATATATAATATATGGTTATAATATATATATATAATAATATATAGTATTATAGGATATATATAATATAAATATATAATTATATATATTATATATATATATATATATATATAATACTAATATATATATATATATATAGTGAAAATTGAAGGCGGTGCTATCAACCAGTATACATCAGTCGATGCAAGGTGAAGGACAATCCTTTATTCCAATTATATGGACCTGTATTGTCGCGACGTTTCAAGACATAAGTCCCATTATCAAGCTAAAAAAAGATAAAACAAAAGTTAAAATCACAAACTCGGAATACATATTAAAAGTTTAAAAAGTTTACAAATATAAAAAACAAGTACAAGAGTAGGGAGGAGTCAATACCATAAGGTGCTGAAAGCACAGACCGAGTGACAATGCAGGCCGGGTCAGCTTCGCGTAGCATACAAAGAAATGTAAACATGACTTGAATTACAAAGATTTTAAAATTATAGGCCAATCCCCTAACGAACAGCATTTAGCCATTTTAGAATGACTTTTCATTAAACAACTCGTTCCGCAGTTAAACACCCAGTCTTCCTCAACACCTCGTATCTCTCCTCGTGAGTTCAAGTCGAAGCTGACCCGGCCCGAATTGTCACTCGGTCTGTGCTTTCAGCACCTTATGGTATTGACTCCTCCCTATTCTTTTACTTGTTTTATATACTTGTAAACTTTTTAAACTTTTAATATGTATTCCGAGTTTGTGATTTTAACTTTTGTTTTATCTTTTTTTTAGCTTGATAATGGGACTTTTATGTCTTGAAACGTCGCGACAATAAAAGTACTTATAATGGGAATAAAGGATTGTCCTTCACCTTGCATCGACTGATATATATATATATATATATATATATATATATATATATATATATATATATATATATATATATATATATATGTATATATATATGTATACATATATATATATGTATATATATATATATATGTATATATATATATATATATATATATATATATATATATATATATATATATATACACATACATATATATAATGAGGGAATAAATGAATATGATTAAAACGTGATTTATCGAAATCCATGTAATGAGAGAGACTTCCATTTCAATTAGTGTTTCCAGGGCTCACACATAAATATATAAGAATTCTCCCAATTTTTTTCTGGTCGAAATGAGGAATTTCTTGTCTCGCATAAAATATATAATCTATTCCGACATATTGGGAATCGCTTGGAATATCACCAGGGAATAATTATATAATCATTATTCCTAGCCAACGTCATGAAGAATAGCCCTGAAAATATTTATAATATATGCCTTTCTTGCCCTAAATTGGCATGTGAGGTAAGTGACAATTTCGTGTATGTATATACATATATAAACATCAATGTTTATGAAGTTACTTCGTGTCTTTTATTGAACTAACGCAGTCAGGGGAGTCAGAGAAGAACAGAATAACAAAGAGAGAACACCGCTTGAATAACAACATCCCATGAACTTTGTTATTTTTATTTAGCTGCTTTTGAATATTTAGTTGCTAAAAGAGTCTTTGTTCTCTGCGGCGATGCTTTGGTGGAGGCTCTTTGTTAGATCAGCGGATCTGACAGTGTTCAGTCTGGTTAATAACTGAACGGTGTATATATATATATATATATATATATATATATATATATATATATATATATATATATATATATATATATATATAATATATATATATATTACAATCCATTGTTTAATTTCAATATCTTTGAAACATGATGCCTTCGTATCGTAGAATGTTTTCAAAACTATTTCTATTATCTGTTCAAAATTACTTCAATTTAACCAAAATTATGAAATATAGAAACAAGAGAAATGGATTTGATAATCGACTTAAAAAAAACATCTCTGATAACGGTAGACAAAAAGAAAAACATTAATAAATATATACCCGAAATTGATCAAAATACTTGATAATATATTTAAGCCTTAGTCCACTGAGCCTTTGTATTGAAATGTGTGCATTGATTATGATTATTTTATCAGAATTGATATACAAATGTACTTATTATTATATTCAAATTATATCCAAAGTCCCGCTGTCACTGAATTAGGATAGCCGTGAAAACTGATGCATTTATGTATATTTTGTTTCTATTCCCCGAATGAGGAAAAATATCACTTCATCAGAACGAAATGATCTGTGAAAGTCAGTTGCCATACATTTCTGTACATTCGCCTTTTATATGAATGAATAACATTTCTATGAATGAATGAACATTTCACATTATTTGCGGTCGATTTTTTGTGTTGGGGGCAAAATATACAGTTGAATAAAAGTTTCATTTTTTGGATTGACTCTATTACAATACGATATCGAATGTGATGACATGAATACAATGGTATATTAATCAATTCTGAAAAAAGAGCGTTAACTTTTACTATCATTTGAGCAACAAAGGACGAACGTATATTATTGAACATATTATTATTGTAATGATTCACAAACACAAACATATATACTAGGCACGACCTTGAACATAAGGAGGTCACAGTGAAATAGTTAACAGAAAAATAAACAATTCGAAAGAGAGAGAGAGAGAGAGAGAGAGAGAGAGAGAGAGAGAGAGAGAGAGAGAGAGAGAGAGCGTTTAAAGTTTAACAAGCGAGATTGCAGAGAAAAAGCGAACTTTCCTCAGGCGAAGGTGACGAGACCTCATTCCCCGAGGCAATAAATTTCTTTTGCAGCTCAGAGAGAGAGAGAGAGAGAGAGAGAAGAGAGAGAGAGAGAGAGAGAGAGAGAGATGAAAGTTAAACGAGCGAGGCACCATTGGCCCGTTCCCGAAAAGAAGTCGGGATATGAATCATACTGAAATTCAAACCGAATTTTCCGTTAGTAGGAGAGCATTAACACATTACTGAGAATATTATTCAATAGTCACTTTGACAGTTAAGTTACACTAGTCAATAGTCACTTAGTGAATCGTATTCTAACGTATTTTGTTTGATAATGATACTCTATGAATACAGAAAGTAATTTATTATATGAGAATCAAATTCTTATAGGCGTAAATGCTGGAATTAGAACGGAACTTAACCAAACATCATTGGGCAAAATGTCTTAGCAGTTGGAGACAGCAAAATGGAAGCAATTATCTATTCAAAGGATAATTTTCTGCCTCTTCATCTCCCGAGTAAAAGGAGGTTCCTTTTGCAATAAGGAAGGAAGTAAAAGTGTTCCCTGAAGGGATGATAAAGGAGGACTTATGAGGGAGTTAGCGGAAAGCGACGCTTTATTATTCTCGTTTATTCTTCTTATTCATTATTTTGTCGGTTACGGAATCGGGAATTAGGACTAAAAACATCTCTCTCTCTCTCTCTCTCTCTCTCTCTCTCTCTCTCTCTCTCTCTCTAATCGATCAAGTCTTCAGTTCCTTACGGTATTCCTCATTTTAATTTATTCTTATTTTCCTTTTTTTATTGTTATATTGATTTCGTGCTTTATTTGTTATTGTTGAATTTACTGCAGAATATTTAAAATCCTTAACCATGAATCATATATAATTTATACGTGTATATCATGACTTCTTCAGTTCCAGTTACACGACGTCCTGAGGGAGGGAGGCTGTTCAAAGCATAGTCACGATTCCATCGCATCTCATCTGTCACTGGTTTTAGGAATCTTTTCTATACAAGCGAACGCAGGTAACGTTATTTACATAATTTTATTCCGGAGCATTTATTGAAATTTATGGAATGTAAAATGAACTTACAAACAGGTCCCTCTCCTTCCATAAGCAAGATGTTATTGAATTTCGTTTCTGCAATTGAATTTGCCCTCAAACACGACTTATCATTCCGGAAAATCCCGGGAAATGGGATTTAGTCTATAGGAAAAATGTGTAGATAGTTTTTTTATAATATACTTTTTTACAGGCCAAAAAAAAAAAAAAAAACGCACATACTCGTACATGGCTTGGCCAACAGAACACCATGATATTCTGTGGAAACTTCGTGAATTTCAGTTCAATGGCCCCAAGTGGGCTTGTTCCAAGGATGCATCTCCTGGATGATAATAATAATAATAATAATAATAATAATAATAAGAATAATGAATAATAATAATAATATAATAATAATAATAATAATAATAATAATAATAATAATAATAATAATAATAATAATAATGTTCTAAAGGGTCTACAATAATACAGTGTTAAGAGTCCGTGTATGATTTTTAAGACTTTACAAAAAGCTTTCGAACCCTTCCCTGGGTTCATCTTCAGTCCAAATGAACAATTAGTTACAACATGTACAGAGGTAAATTTTAAAAAAAGTGTCGTTGAAGATCGTTGACACCGGTCGTTAGCTCGTTAATGGGCCAGGTGATGAAGAAAGAGGACAGTTAACTCCAACTACTATGAGATTCAGGGCCTCTGTAACACGGTTTTTTCGCCAATAACTTTTTTCTGTCTATGCATTTCATAAATATAACGCTTATTCAGAATACACATTATATGTACACATAAATTTTGACTGCATTCTGCATTACGTAGGTTGAATAAATTTGGTACTTACAATGTAAAAGTGACTATTTTTTTGAAGACGGTCCAACTTACTCAGAGAAAAGGTTTCGAACGCACTCGTTATGTAACTTATGACAGCATTTCTTCCCTCTTTCTCGATGGATGATTGGCTATACGTAACGAAGGCTAAACCTCTGGCAACAATGTCAAACAAATTTAAATACAAGCAAAGCAGCACACCTTTATGAACTCTGAAACCTCTCCACTGATAATTGTCATAATGAACAAACCAACAAAATATGTTAATAAATACAAAAACACTTTGATTATTAGTCTAACTCCCAAAATAAGTTTCCTAAGAAATTACAGTCTACTTTATAAGTCACAATCAGATTGACAAGATGTAGGGGATAGTTGGTAATTTTAAAAAACATAGTAGACAAGCTTGATTTTATAACTGCTATATCCAATGTCAAGCAACTTTTATTTAATGGCTATCTACCTATTTACTGAAAAAAAATAGCCGGTAACGTAATTGGGCTTTAAACCTTCACCAGTAATTATCGTCAGAATGATAACTTCATGAGGCTCCACCCACTTTGGCCTCGTTATAATTCAGGATAACACTGAAGGCTATCATGGGCATTGTTGGATTACAAAATTTAAGTTCTGGCTATAAAAACTCATTTCTCGAGTAGTTGTAAGAAGTGCTACATGATCCTCAAGGATCCCAGCAGTTGGCCTAAACGTTTAATTCATGTATATTCGCATAAACTTTGGCGGCACTACTGCTACAGTAGTATTACTACGCTAGCACAGATACCACCCACCCATCTATGTATCGTTCCGCCATTCATAAAGTCTTCGGGTTTCAGAGCCGATGAAACAACAGGAGAATGAGTTTCTGTCTAGTGGATGGGCGGGGCAACATTTCGTCAATGAATGTTTTTCGACTCTTGGCTCGTAATCATTGGCTATGGCGTCGGCTAGATAATTTTTACTCTATAAAAATTAAAACTATCGGGTTTAGGTTATTGATAATGCTGACAAAATTTGTGTGTGGTTGTAAAATATACATATGTCAACTTTCAGCTTCATCCGATGCTTTGACAAGGAGCAAAGTCCAAAAGACCGTGTTACAGAGGCCCTGAATCTCATAGTAGATGGTTTGCTCTCCTCTATTAATCCTTCTGGCTGCAATTCTGTTGGATCTCCGCAATGGTTGCAATGTGGCAGGAAGTCCTCCATCCGAGGGCGTAAATTGGTGCCCAATCTACGCCCTCGGATGAAGGACTTCCTGCCACATTGCAACCATTGCGGAGATCCAACAGAATTGCAGCCAGAAGGATTGATAGGGGAGAGGAAATCACCTAGTTACTTCGAATTCTCGATGCGCAGCGCTCTGCTGCTGTTGGAGGCAGATGAAGGGAATCGGTGCAAATTCATATTTATGGGAGATCTGACCCTCATGAATCTCTGCGGCTGAAACTTCATCTCTGAAAGGCTGTATCTCGAAGCTGTACCTCTGTTATTCATCGTTCGTCTTGACCGGTTTTGGTTGGGAGAAAGCCTGCTTTCTTGACAGACTTGTGTGCTTGCTTACTTGATATATTTGCTTTTTGTTGGTTTGTTTGCTTGCTTTGCTACTTTGTTTGGTTGTTTGCTGTGATTGCTAGATTGCTTGCTTACTTGGTTGTTTGCTTACTTGCTAGATTACTTTCTTGGTACATTGTATGCTTGTTTGCTTACTGGATTGGTTGCTTTGTTTGTTTGATTTGCTTACTGGATTGGTTGCTTTGTTTGTTTGATTTGCTGGCTTGATAAATTTGCTTGTCTGTTTGTTTGCTTGCTTGCTTGTTTGTTAGCTTGCTTGCTTGCTTTGCTTTGGTTGCCTTGCTTGTTTGCTTGCTTTGCTTTCTTTGCGTGCTTCTTTCCTTGGTTTGCTTGCATGTTTACTTGTCTTGCGTACTTGCTTGCGTGTTTTGTTTGCTCGCTTGTTTGACGGATTTTCTTCCTTGCTTTGCTTGCTTGCTTGCTTAATTATTTTACCATGCTGTCTTGCTTTGCTCGGTTACTTGTTTTGCTTGCTTTGTTGGCTTTGTTTGTTTGCTTGCCTGCTTTGCATGCCTTGCGTGCTTGCTTGTTTATTTGCTGGCTTTTTTGCTCTCTTGCTTTGTTTGCTTTGCTTGCTTGCTTCGCTCGTCTGCTTTGATTGTTTGCTTGCATTGCTCGCTTCACTCCTCTTTGCTTGCTTTGTTAGTTTGCTTCAGTTATTTATCTGATTAATAACTTATTTAGTTATTCATTTACCTCATTTGTTCATTTGCTTATTTACTTATTTATATCAACCTTTTTTTTATTGATTCATGTCCTTTCATACAAAATCCTGACACTTCCATGCAAAGAGTAACGCGTCAGAAACTCAATCCACACTGTGCGAACATTTGCAATCCTTCTGATATATTGAGGATCGTCGACATTTGCTTATTGATGCAGCTAAAATGTAAGGTCACAGACTCCCAGACCAGCATCTCGTTCCTTCTCGATCGCGTAAATCTTTTACAGGCAGATTCAGATGGAAATATTTCATAGATACAGTTGAAGGACTTTTTAAAATCTTTTTTATCTTGGAGGTTGATGTGTGATAATAATAATAATAATAATAATAATAATAATAATAATAATATAATAATAATAATAATAATAATAATAATAATAATAATGCAGTTAAAGGTATCAGCTGTTCCGCAGAGTTCTGTCAGACAGAAATAACAGGAATCGGCAAAGGATCTGAGCACCGTGTGAGGCTTTCGAATCGAACAGGAGATTACAGTATTCCCAGATGGGTTTGACTTATAACCTGAGTATAGTCTCTGTCCAGAATTATATCAACTGTTTCGTTTACTGCATTCCCGGACAACTCTGGTAACAGAACAGCGCAAGTTATAGACTTCTTACCTTTCTTCAGATCTCCAGCTGAAAACGCTTGTGAACTGAAGAGTCAACAAACTATAATAAACCCATGAAGGCTCCAAAAGATAATCAGCCTGCAGAGGGAGAAAGAAGATACAGTAAAAGGTAAAATACAAATAAATGAGAAGAAATATAAAATAAAACCGATGCACCTGAAATTCAGGAGACGCCAAAGCAGCAGAAGCGATTAAGTATGAATTATCTCGTGACTGAAACATTTGGAGATCAGAAGACTCCACAACTGCTCTACGCAAAGTATATCACATTTCAGTTGTGCCCAAGACAACTCCTGCAATAGACATGACAAAGAACTCAATCCCCACCGAAGAACAGATCCACAAAAACACGAGTGAGACAATTTGGTGATTCTGCAGAACTGATTGAAATTACAGAAAAACTATAATTTGTTTCTCCAAATTTAGTTACTCATTCTTAACCACTCTTGGAATTCCCAAAATGAAATTGCGTTTCATTAACCTAAAATTCACTCGTTCGCGATATGATTAATGGAATGCAGACATTATTAAACTACAGTTCCAACTTGAATCTGAATGCTAATGAGAATTTATGTGGTACTTTGTGAATAATGTGTCCTTTTTTGTTTGGGGAATTTCGTGGGGATGTTTTGCAAGGTTGGAATGTACAAAATTATATTCTAAATCATTACGGTGAGATCTAGAAAAACGAGCTTAAATACTGTGACAGAGAGAGAAGAAGAAATAAAAGAAGAAAAAGAAAACAAAAAGACGAAGAAGAAGAAGAAGAAGAAGAAGAAGAAGAAGAGAGAGAGAGAGAGAGAGAGAGAGAGATGAGAGAGAGAGAGAGTGAGAGAAATAATAAGCTGTAAGAAACTAACTAAGGGCAATTTACCTTTTCGTTCTGGGATTACGGAAGTCTATTTAGTTCCTCTCTCTCTCTCTCTCTCTCTCTCTCTCTCTCTCTCTCTCTCTCTCACGTGCACGGATCAGAG
This sequence comes from Macrobrachium nipponense, assembly GCF_015104395.2. Lineage (NCBI taxonomy): Eukaryota > Metazoa > Arthropoda > Malacostraca > Decapoda > Palaemonidae > Macrobrachium > Macrobrachium nipponense. Next base: position 53,971,997 of record NC_061095.1, on the reverse strand, counting down.
ACTCAAAGGACAACCCCTATCCTTTGTTCTCTATTGTTTATTGTCTGTCCCTTTTCCTTTCTTTGTAGCGATGATGGATAAAAGAAGACAAAAAAGGCGCTTTTACACAAAGACAACTGGATGCCTCCTTTGGGAGAAAAGTTCATTTCACCTCTTTTGGTTTTCTTTGAAAGAAACTAAAGGGAAATTGGTATAAAAGATGATGGGTATTAAGTCTTCCTTCTGAGGGGCAGAATATACGGGAAACAGAAACGTAGTAAATAGATAATGAAAAAAATATTGCTTATTATAAAATGCTTATTCGAGAAACGAATTTTTCTCTGTTTAACCTAACGTCTTAGTTAATTCTTATCAATATGAAACTTCAAGCCGCCATTATCCGGACATTGGAGACATGAAACTTCGTCATTATCCGGACGCTGCAGACAGAACCTTTGAATCGCAACTGATGTCCACATCTCGAGTCCTAAAATCCATCGGTCCTCCAAAGGCGCCTCATCAGATGGACCAATCAGAGGCTGCCACCTGTGGTCATATACACTGCCCCTCCTGAATGAATAGCCAGTGGAGTTTCTCCCATTTGCATCGGGGTCATTTGAATGACCTCGCCCGAGCAATGCCCAGGTCACTGGGATGGTTCTATTCTTTTGAGTCTAAAAGATTATCTCTCTCTCTCTCTCTCTCTCTCTCTCTCTCTCTCTCTCGTAAGCTTCATAGCACCGACTGAAGAAAGCGATTGATTCATGAGATGTCTTTCACGCATTGTATATTTGAGATAATCCTTTTATTTGTTTCATAAATCACGTTGCTTCCTGAGGTATTGTTATACCTTCGGGTCGAACGTGGAATGCATCCAAAGCTACCAGATTCCAACGGTTCCCATTCCCAATAGCTATAAATATTCCAGTGTGAATCCTGAATACCTGAATACTTTTTCAGAATCCTTTATGATAGCTCTGGGAGTTTGAGCGTTCATCAGATCTCACAAGGAAGATGAAATGAAACTTTCAACAAACAATGGTTTCATAACGAGAGGGAATTTTGGTAAAGAATGGCCAATATCCTTCACAAAAATAGATATGCAGCCAGATAATACTGCTAAGAATATGCAGTTTGTAGAAAACTTTGGAAAAGAACCATTAGACCGAGTTTGAATCAGAATTTCGCAAATGTTGCGGAAAATGTACTTTCACATTATTATGTCACAAAAGATATTTCAACCGCATCAAAGAGGATGCACAGCCAATAAAGACTTAGTATCCAAGCAGGCAATCACTTAACCCCTGACCCAAATCCTCCCGGGAGAGGAAAAATGCCCATTGCGAAGTTTTGGGGGACAGAATTCTTGACTTTTATGCAAAGCTGAGCATCCATCTCCCACCCGAGAGAATCAGGTATGATGCTGAACCTCATTAGAGCTCGAAGTCAGATTAATCAACAGATATCACAAGTTTAACATACGTCTAGAATTTGAGAAATATCTAGAAGTGTTCGTGAACTATCGGTGATAGATTAGTGTGAAAATAGTAGGATAAAGCGTCTTCTAAGTTAGTTTATCAAGTGAAAACTGTAAATCAGAACAAGATGGCAGTAAGTTCCAACTGCAGGAAAAAATGGCGAAATTTGGCTTGCTTGGCAAATTCGTAATACGATGAGGTAGCAGGAAGGGAACTGGCATTTCTCATCTATGAGATCAGCAACAGTCCTAACCAAAAAGATACAAAAGCATTCATAGATATATTAGAAGGATATAATCCTTCAAACTGGAACAAATCAACTGAAAACATCTTGAAAATAATTGAAGAAGTTCCAAATAAAATCCAAGTGGTCAAGAGACTCATAAAGAAAATATACATAAACCAACATATTCCGACAAAGAAAATGAATAAGGTGAACCTTGTGAATATCCTAATTGATGCATTAGGAAAAAGAATGCCAAAAGCAAGCAAACTGTGTAAGGTGTGGTATAGCATAGTCAATCCACAAAACCTAATCAGAAAATGTGCTGCATGCAACATTCCAACCCATCCACAGTGTGCTGAGGTAATGCAAGATATGAGAAAAGATACAAGAATATTTTGTTCAACATGTCTATCATGGATAGACAATGTTATTAAATCAAGATTGAATGTACAAAATAGTTGAGGATGAAGAAGAAGAAGAAGAAGAAGAAGAAGAAGAAGAAGAAAACGGAAGAGAAGTAAACAAAACTGAAATGACAGAAAAAAATAAGGAAAACAAAGAACAAGATAAAAGTATGGATGCAGAGATACTCATTGATACTACATATGAGGCAATAAAGCAGCATACCTACGAAGAAATAAATTACGATATGACAACACAAAAGAAAATCCCGAAGAGGCTCTACCCAGATCTACACAATGACGGGAAAGAGGAAAAATAGACAAAAAAGACAAAGTCTGCAACCTTTTGAAAAGAGGGAATTGCAGATTTGGAGAAAGATGTTACTACAAACATCCAAAGGTATGTCACAACTATGAAATATATGGTAAATGTGTATACCTAGATGGCTATGGGGATGATTGCAGAGATCTGCATCCAAAAATATGCAAAAACCTAAAAGAAGGAAAAGGATGTAAGTTCGACAAAAAATGTAAATATATGCACCCTGTAGCCATGAATCATAATCAAATAAATAACCAATAAGTAATAAAATCCAAAATAAGAAAGAAACAAATAAAGAGAGAAATAAAGAATATCAGGTAAAAGAAAAAAGCAAGCCACCAACGAAATATGCAGAGGTGTTCAGCAAAAAATTCAAAGCATCAGCTCAAAATTCTAATTCAAGAGATAATAACTGTATTTATTATGCAAGATGAAATTGCAGAAACAGAAGAAAATTGGGCAGGATTCAAGACAAACAAAATGAATGTAGCTTATTTGATGAAGAAACGATCAAATATTTATGGAAAATAGTTGGCATTTTTTTAATGTCAGAATTTCTGGGAAATGAAAGAAAAAAAGAACAACATACCAGAACAGGAAAGGATAAAAACATGGGGTGAAATCCTTATTACTACCAATTTAAAATTGAAATGAAGGAAAAGAAAACAGCAAACCATCATAGTGATGAATGCGCAGGGTTTAGTTACGAGTAACTCAAAAATAAAAATGGAGTACTTAGAAGAACTAACCCAAATTGAAAAGAAAATAGATACAATGAATATAAGTGAAACCTGGTATTCCTAAGAGACTGGGAATGATGATCAATAAAAGGGTTCCAAACTTATAGATCAGCTAGAAAAATAGGATCAAGGGGGAACCGCAATATATGGGAAAGACAAAAAACAAGGAAAAATATATGAAAAATATAGTAACTCAGAATGTGAACTAATAGCGGTAGAATTTGAATCTGAAAATTAATGAACATAGTAATATATAGACCTCCTAATACTAAAGAGTTTGACTTAATAATAGAAAAATTGGATGATATATGTAGAATCACAAGGACTGGACTATTCTCCTATCTGGAGACTTCAACTTTCCTTTCGTAGAATGGAAAGAACGAATAGGAGATTGTGGTTGTACTTATACATATAAAAAAGAGAGTAATAGTAGTGCAGAAGATAAGAGGCAATTCGAAAAGCTATTAGATATGCTACTAGAATACAACATTCAACAAATAAATCACCTGCCAACAAGAAAGGAAAATACTTTAGACCTAGTATTTGTGAACGAGATGAATTATGTTAAAGAAATAATAGTTTATAATTCGAGTATTTCAGAGCATAATGTCATAGAATTAACAGTCCATTCCAAAGCAAGTGAAAACAGAGATAAGCAAGAAATGAAAAAGTGGGAAGAATATGGAAAATACAACTTCTACAGTAAAAATAAAAAAATGGTCAGAAATAAATGAAGAATTAAACAAAGATTGGGATAACATTTTCGTAAGTGATGCATAAGGGTAATACGGAGATATTATATAAAATATTAGAGAAAATAGTGGATAAATATATACCAAAGAAGAAAAGTAAACATCAGTCATGCATACCAAGAGACAGAAGGATCTTGTTCCAGAAAATCAGAAAGTGGAAAAAAGGTCTTGCAAAAGAAAAAGAAATAAATGCATGGAAAGTTATAGAACTGAAAAGTAAGATAGAAAATGCAGAACAAAAGATTATACAATCAAAAGAAAATTAAAAACAGGACTTGGAAGAAAAAACCCTAATAAATATCAAGCAAAACCCCAAACTATTATACTCATACGCGAAAAAGATAAATAAAAGAAGAATAGAAATAGGCCCTCTAAGAATTGAAGGGAGAATAACGAATGAAAAAAAGGAAATTTGTAACATACTGGCAGAACGATATAAGAGAGAATTCACCCATAGAATAGATAATGAAGATAATGATACAGAAGTAAGGGACGAAAATAGTGAATATTTAGCTGACATAGAAATTAATGAAGCTGATATTGTGCAGGTAATTAATGAAATTAAAATGGAGCTGCCTGCAGGCCTGATGGAGTTCCTGCTATTTTGTTAAAGAAAGTAGTTCATTCTATCGCAAAGCCACTTGCAATATTATTAAGACAAAGTGTAGATACAGGCAAGATTTATGATGAGCACAAATTAGCATATATCACCCCTACTTTCAAAAGTGGATCAAGACTAGAGGCAAGTAATTATAGGCCTGTGAGTCTAACATCACATATTATGAAAGTGTATGAAAGGGTAATGAAGAAAAATATTATGAAACATTTAATAAAAAATAATTTGTTTTAATATAGGACAACATGTTTTCGTACCTGGAAAAAGTACACAAACCCAATTGTTAGTCCACCGTGAGACATATTCAAAAATATGAAAAGCGGAAATGAAACAGATGTGGTTTATCTAGACTTTGCAAAGCTTTTGACAAAGTAGACATAATATATTAGCGAAGAAAATTAGAAAACACAATATCGTGGATAAGTAGGAAGATGGTTAAAAGAATTTTTACACAACAGAAAACAGATAGTTATTGCAAACGATGAAAATCGGATGAAGCCAAGGTAATATCCGGTGTGCCACATGGGGGGGGTACGGTGTTAGCTGCAATACTGTTTGTTATTATGCTTGAAGACATAGACAAGTAATTTGTAAGGATTCGGTAGTGAGTGATGTTTGTCGCTGATGACACAAGAATAAGTAGATGAGATTACTTGTTGAAGAACGAAATAGGAACGCTCTACAAAGAGACCTTAACAAGTATATGATTGGGCGGAGGTAAATAGGATGGTATTTAACTCTGATAAATTTGAATCAATAAATTATGGAGACAGAGAAGGAAAGCTATATGCATATAAGGGACCTAATAATGAGACAATCACCAAATAAGGAAGCAGTTAAAGACCTTGGTGTGATGATGAATAGGAACATGTTATGCAACGATCAAATAGCAATTCTTTTGGCAAAATGTAAAGCAAAAATGGGAATGTTGTTACGGCACTTCAAACAAGAAAAGCTGAACACATTTGATTATCTTTATAAAACATATGTTCGTAGTCCACTTGAATATTGCAATATGATATGGTACCCACACTATCAAAAGGATATTGCACAAATAGAGAGTGTACAAAGGTCCTTACAGCTAGAATAGAAGAAGTTAAGGACTTGACTACTGGGAAAGACTACAATCCTTAAAATTATATAGTCTAGAAAGGAGAAGAGAACGCTACATGATAATTCAGGCATGGAAACAGATAGAAGGAATAGCAGAAAACATCATGGAACTAAAAATATCAGAAAGAGCCAGCAAGCAGAGGTAGATTAATAGTGCCCAAAACTATAACCAGGAAAAATAAGAAAGCACACAGACATTAATCCACTACGCACCAGCATCGATAATGCAGCGTCTATTCAATGCGTTGCCAGCTCATCTGAGGAATATATCAGGAGTGAGCGTAGATGTGTTTAAGAATAAGCTCGACAAATATCTAAACTGCATCCCGGACCATCCAAGATTAGAAGATGCAAAATATACCGAAGATGTACTAGCAACTCTCTGGTAGACATTAGAGGTGCCTCACACTGAGGGACCTGGGGCAACCCGAACGAACTGTAAGGTCTGTAAGGTCTGTAAGGTCTCTCTCTCTCTCTCTCTCTCTCTTTCTTTTCTCTCTCTCTCTCGTCTCTCTCTCTCTCTCTCTCTCTGTGCCTCGGCTGTGACGGAGGCTTCGTGGTTTGCAGACTTTGGAACTTAATAATAATAATAATAATAATAATAATAGTAATAATAATAATAATAATAATGGTGCAGGTCCACAATAGTATCGTATGTGAAGTATAATGTCTTTAATAGATAATAAAAGCTTTCGAACCGTTATACTAGGTTCATCTTCAGTCAACTTGGCTGAAGATGAATCTAATATAAGGTTCGAAAGCTTTTATTATCTATTAAAGACTTTATACTTCACATGCGATATTATTGTGGACCTGCAACCATTGTCATCATTTCCGACACTGAAAATTGTACCACAATAATAATAATAATAATAATAATAATAATAATAATAATAATAATAATAATAATAATAATAATAATAATAATAATAATAATAATATAGACTTTATTAGCTCGAAACAGAACTTTCATTCATATTCTCAGCCACATTTACAGTTTGCTCGACGTGGAAAAAATTCAGCAGCGTAATAATGAAAATGTTTACAATTCCCAAAACAAGTTTATTTCAGGTTTGATGTTTTTTATGACCAAAGCTAATTCCACCACATGCTATTTTATATTGATCTTATATTTTGGGATCTCTTAGTTCAACATCAAAACACTTCGCTACTAGATGAAAATATAGCCTTGGATTGAGGTAATATTTTTTTTTGCTTATAATCCAAATCTTTTCTTGGGAGAGAGAGAGAGAGAGAGAGAGAGAGAGAGAGAGAGAGAGAGAGAGAGAGAGAGCATTAAACAGCGAGCAACAGGACTGACCTCATTCAGAGACCGAAATAAAACCTCCTAGTTGCGCTTTGTCTTAATGTTCCTTTTTATTTTATAGTCTTTTAGAATTATGCATCTGAGCTCGGTGTTGCTTGTGGGTTATTGTTGATAATAAAAATAATTTTTATGGATAATGCAGTTTCACTGAAGGGATCTGCTTAGGCTTAGTCTAATGGCATGAACCCAAATTTTGTTATTTTAAATATATATCCTACTGAGGTTATTTACGTTTATGCTTCTCTTCAGGTAAATATATCTCTTAGCCCAATCCTTTTTTGTTTGACAATATATTTTCTCATCTAATGTTCTGCATCTTTTATGTAATTCTGATCCAAAATTGATCGAATGATTCTTTTGTAAACTAGATATTCACAGCGGTCTGTCCTCGATGCAAATCTGTTCTTGCGAATGATGTCAGCCATTCTTTCTCAAAATTCCCTCTCGTTAGGAAACCCTTGTTTGTTGCAAGTTTCATTTCGTCTGTTTCGTGAGGTGTGATGGCTGCTGGCATAAAGGATTCTGGAAACGTACTCGGTCTCCTACGAGAGTCACTGGGACGATTATTGTTTCTGGGAATGGGAATAATAGGAATATGGTGTTCTGGATGCATTCCATGTTCGGTCCCAAGTATAACAATACCCCTGGATACTACAGTAATCATAGAAAAAATTAAGGTAATATTTCAATTTCTCAATACATGGAAGATACTATTTTTATTTAACCATAATAGTAATTTTTTTTCTCTCTCCCAACCCACTTCTCTCTCTCTCTCTCTTTCTCTACCAACCTACCTCTCTCCCTACCTACCTAAACTCCCCCTCTCTTTCTACCTACCCACTTCTCTCTCTTTTACTCTCTCTCTCTCTCTCTCTCTCTCTCTATGACGCAACTATGTCACCAAGATCTATTCTGAGGTGTCAACATTTCAACAAAAGGCCTAACCACGCGGGCGGCCTCATCAAAGAGAGAGAGAGAGAGAGAGAGAGAGAGGTGGGGGGGGGGGGGGGGGGGGGGGGGGGGGGGGGGGGGGGGGGGGGGGGGGGGGGGGGGGGGGGAGTATGCAGATGAGATATGTCAGACATTCCTCTTTGTCTATGGAATTATTGCAGCCTCCACAACTGGAACACATTGAAGAGAAGAAAGTCTTGTGGCTTTCATCCCCTTGACTTGATGTGGTTTCGTGTTTGTGTGTTTTTGTAAGTGTATGTGTGTGTTTGAAGGGGGAGGGTTCGTTTTACACAAACACTTCAGACTGTTGTTTATACTGGAAGAACTGGGTATCGTTTCCAAAGGATTATGTGCTACCAAAGTGTTTCAGAGTTAAGTACTACTTTAGTACCATTAAAGAAATCTCTCCCACGCAAAACTTGTGCACAAGTAGAATACTTACAAGATTCCCTGTCTATCATTAACATTCTATTTCGTTATACGTAACCACTTGTGAGAACTCACAGAACAGAATTTTATAAGTAGAATACTTACAGGTGCCCTGTCTATCATGAACTTACTATTTCATAACATATAACTACTTGCAAGAACTTTGAACAAAATTAACTATAATACTTGATACCATTCAATGTTTTCATTCTCGTCTCCTTCTTCAGACTTTACCCATTCGATGCGAAAAACAAGAGCTTCCCCCCTTTCCAACTGGAATGTGGGTTTATGAGGACCATGTCCCCCTGCTTTTAATAATTTTTATTTTCCTCCTGAATGGAGGAATAAAAGTGGGAATGGAATTACTCAGAAATATCTGGGGAATTTCTATTCCAAACCGAGCCCAGGTGGTCTTTGGTGCTCTCGTGTCTTGCTTTGTATTCAGTTCTGGTTTATATTTCAACTTTTACTTCGACTTATATTTCAATTAGTATTTCGACTTACATTTTACTAATATTTCGACTTAGGTTCGGCTTCTATTCGACTTTTATTTCGAATTGTAATCGTCTTTTATTTCGACTGATATTCGACTTTTATTTCAACTTGTATTCGACTTTTAATCGACGTAAATGTCGACTTATATTCGTCTTTTATTCGTCTTATATTTGACTTATATTCGACCTATACACGACTTATATTTCGACTTATATTTGACATATAACATCACTTTCCAGAGCATTCGACTATTATTAAAAAAAAAAAAAAAAAAAAAAAAAAAAGAAAAAAAAAAAAAAAAAAAAAAAAACTCAAAGCTAAACAATTCGTTTACTTTAAAAGCCAATAAACTTTGCCGGCCAATTAGTACTTGCCTAAGGCCATCTCTTTCCACATCATTTAAACATTGAGATATAAAAATAACTTTCATTGATCCTTCTGCTCAAATGGCAAATAAATCACTTTACTCTAAACGACTGATTGAAAGACAACAATTCAATTGTCCTGAATTACTTGTAAATGGTCAGTTATAGATAAGTGGAGTATTGCTTTACATGCGAGTTACTTAATAATTGTTTGATCATGTTTCTTACACGTATGGTTCTCTGGAGACTGATACTTTCCTTGTTGTCCAAAAATCGGGTAAATAAACGCTAATGCCAACAGTTATTCCTGTTGTTGAGGTAAAGAACAAAGAATCCATCGTCCGACCGCTTTAAAATTATGATTATTCTTTCTTTTCCAGGCAGACCATCCAGTGAAATTAGGGTCCAGAACTTCTAAAAGTATTACTCACGCTGTTTACCATGAACTATAACATAGTTTATCTCTATCGACCAGAGAAAAGAAAATGTACAAAACCGGGATGGGTGACCATCAGAAAACCCCAAATGACATCAGAGCCTTAAACGTCCCTGAGGCAGGGTATGGGCCTCGCAGCTTCACCCTAACAACACTAACTGCAACCCAATAGGGCAGCACCTCCAGAAGTCTTCTCTCCTGAGGGAAAATGTTTATGGTGTCAAGAGCCTTCGTTAACATGGTTGCAACCCACCACAGCTGACCAACTATGCTATCAGGTAGCAGACTTGCTAAGGCCAACGACAGAGATTCCTCAGGAAACTGAATAAAGTGATTTTCAAAACAGGAAAATGAAAATAGGAAAATAAATGTAGAAATGGCTGTTTTGACAGTTAAAAATTCGAGCAATTTCTTATTGTTAGTTCGTACTTCCAAACGCTGTATGATTGAGAAATGATTTCAAAAGTTAATTTTCACAGGGAATCTGCTTCAGGGCAGGCAATAAAGGTTCAATTTGAGAGAGTGTCTGCATTTAAGCAGAACCTAAACATTCAGTTTGAGAGAGAATCTGTCGCAGAGCAGGGAACAGAAGCATTTCCACGAAAATTCAATACATGCTTAAGGGAGACTGTCCAGGAGACAGCTGGGAAGGAATACCTCAATATTTTACTTATAGAAAAAATCTTTTACTACATTTACCATTTGAGGACACACTGCATTGTCAAGAACATAGAAAATGACGAGAAATCTCAAGTGATTTTGATGATTCATGCAGACCTCCTTAAAGCCACCTATCAAATTTGCAAACGAGTATCAAACACATCTTCAGGGAACTGGCTTTAGATGATTTGTGTCATATGTCCAGTGACTCAATATTGCACGCAAACAGTACTTTTTTGCACTTCATAAATGTCTAGGTTATCTTATGCAATTATTATTATTATTATTATTATTATTATTATTATTATTGTTTATTATTATTATTATTATTATTATTATTGGTGCTAAAAACAAAAAATTATATTAACTTAATCTCATATTTATTGATTATTAATATCATTGCAAAAATAACGATATTATTAATCAATAACTATGAAATTAACTCAAAATCATTTTTCATAATAATAATAATAATAATAATAATAATAATAATAATATAATAATAATAATAATAATAATAATAATAATAGCAGCATAAGAGAACCAGTCAAATAGGACGCCCCCCCCAACCCCCCCCAAAAAAAAAAAAAAAAACTACATTTGGAATACTTCAGATTTTGTGAGAAATTAAGTAAGAGAATAAAGGGCAATTCACTCAGGATATAGCAGACCGCCACAGCAACCCCATCCCCCCCGACCCAAAAGATACTAAATAATATAAAGACCATAATAACTAATAATAAAAACGAACACCTTTCAATAAATAAAAAATAATTAGTAACTCTCACCAAAACCGAAACGTTGCAGAACTTCTGAAAAAAATGAAAGATCATTATTAATAATATTATCATAAACTTTGATCAATGTTATTAATGTAGGTCACTGTGTCTACACTGCAACTTATTTTGACTCTCTCTCTCTCTCTCTCTCTCTCTCTCTCTCTCTCTCTCTCTCTCTCTCTCTCTCTCTCTCCATAATTAAATAAACAAATTCATCACAATTCTGAACAAAAACTGACTTTGATCAATTATGTGTTCGTGTCAGCAACCGAGAAATAAAGGTGAAAATGTCACAACAATTTCACAATCATTTACTCAAGTGTTGTGTCAACAACAATTCTCAGTTTATATCAAAATCTGGATTTCAAGTTGTCTAAAATATTTTCCTTCTATGTTTCCTAATATGAATGCGTCAACCAAGAGAGAGAGAGAGAGAGAGAGAGAGAGAGAGAGAGAGAGAGAGAGAGAGAGAGAGAATTAATGGCGTCGTTAAAGCCTTTTCCAATCACAAGTGGCTCCATTCATATTTCCTGAATAACCACAGGAGGCAAAGCAGCATTTTGGAGGAGTAATATAAGAAGGGAAATTGATAATGAGAAATCTGTTGACTGTTGAAGGAAACGATAATTAAGGCCGAAGAGAGGACACAATAAAGAGATGCTGAGTTGAACAAAAGATGTAAGACATAAAATAAGGATAAACAGAATGGAAATGTTAGAAGTTAATAATTCTTATAATTTAGAATCAACATTTTCTGGTTTTATTTAGAACGGTCACAAAATCATTCAACCTCTCTTACTTCAATTGATTATTAATTCCTTATTTTTCAGTAAGGAATTCATTAATTTACTTTTTCATTTATATTGGCAAAGGAAATGTAATTTTTATTCTTTATCGTTTGAACTGCTCAGCCTTTCATTTGTTCCCAGATCCATAATAAACCCTTAGCTTTTAGAAATATTTCCTACAAAACTGAAGGCTCGAATGCGGAGTGAAAACTAAGATAATAATAATAATAATAATAATAATAATAATAATATAATAATAATAATAATAATAATAATAATATAATAATAACACTTTGTTACGTTGTACGAATTGTTGATAGAAAGATCAAATCGAATCTTCCTTAAAAACTCCAGTCGTTGTAGCTGATAAACGGGACATAATATCACATTATTTCGTCACTTCGTCCAATTCCGCTTCGGGAGATCAGCCCTTCATGAACTGAGCCCTTTCCGCAATTGGCTCTGTCCTGAGCCTTGGTTGTTGTCTCTTCTCTCACTTCTGATACAGAGAAAGAGAGAGAGAGAGAGAGAGAGAGAGAGAGAATTCTCACGGTCGTTTCTTGTTCTCATCCCAACAATAGCTCCACAAATTCCGGTTTCAGACGTCACAAGGTTTTGCTAATTTATTCAGTGGATTCTTTTCGACACTTTGTAAAATATCTCCGTCAAATATCTCTTCCAAATCTGACGCAATATGGAGTCACTTCCGGTAGGCACCTCTCTTCCTGGTTACTTTGAAGTTTTTTCCCTTTGTAAACAATTTTCTTTTTTTACTATGATTGAGTTGTTTTTTTAAGTTTTCCTCCTTTGAAGAGTTTTTTTTCCCTTTGAAGAGTTTTTTCCCTATGAAGAGTTTTCTCCCATTGAGGTGTTTTTTTTTCTCTGCAGAATTTTGTCATTGAAGAGTTTTTTCCCTTTAAAATGTTTTTTCCTCTGAAGATTTTTTGTTAATTGAAGATGTTTTTTCCCTTTAAAGTGTGTTTTTCTTCTGAAGAGTTTTTTCCAATTAAAGGTTTTTCCCTTTGAAGAGTTTTTTCATTTGGACAGATTTTTTTCATTCTAAGAGTTTTTTTCCCTATGAAGCGCTTTTTTTTCTTTGAAGAGTTTTTTTTCATTTGAAGAGTCGATTCTCATTATTGAACGAGTGAAATCAGCGAACACACTTCTCTCTCTCTCTCTCTCTCTCTCTCTCTCTCTCTCTCTCTCTCTCTCTCGCTGTTGCTTGGTGCTTGTGACCCTTTGCGACAGACCAACGGTTTCCAGATGCTCTTTCATCTCGCTATTTTATGAATCTTCGATGATTTCAGGCTTCAGCTTAATGACTGTATCATAATTATTCAGAAGATTAAGAACCCTATTCATAAGGACCAAGCCCGCAGACGCGCTCAGTGGCGTAGTTGATATGGTGTTTGCTTCCACCATCGGTGGTCGCGGGTTTCGATTCTCGGCCATTCCATTGAGGAGTGAGAGATGTGTAGCTCTGGTGATAGAAGTTAGCTCTCGACGTGGTTCGGAAGTCACGTAAAGCCGTTGGTCCCGTTGCTGAATAACACTGGTTCCATGCATGTAAAACACCATACAAACAAAACAAGGCCGCAGGATAAGGTGTTCATTAGAAAGAAGTAACACAAGGTGATGGGAACACAAAAGGAAGAGGTCGCTTATCAAAAAAAAAAATCAGTTAACAACCATCTTTGAAGACCCTCATTCATTTGAATACTTCGCTGCTTTGCTGTCTGCCATCTTTAATAACTAAGTATTTCAGTCTAAATAAATTTCCCAGCCTCTTCGAGGGAGACCAACTTTTGTCAGCCAATTCTTTTTAACCGATGATCTGCTGACCGATGCTTCCTTCGTCCAGCTGACAGCCCTCTTGAACATCGACAATAAATTCATTTATCCTGTCAGATACCTCCCATGAATTTTCACTCCACGATTCTCTCCTCCTGGTTTCAAAATCATTCACACATTTTCCATAATTCTTCATTCGTATATTCCCAAAGAACCACATAATCTTTACCTTCTCAGATGTGATTCTAGATGTCTTCGACTTCCAATGAATAATTTCGGTACTTGATCACTTTTCTTTTTACGACACTTTAGGGGAAGCTCTTGTGGCAACGATGGTAGGATCGATTTCGTCCCTCACAAAACGACCTCCCCTGATTCATGAGGTGTCACGATATAGACCGCCCAGATTCAGGATATAGGCTGACAGATAGGCAGAGAGAGGGAGGGGGGGGGAGCGTTGATGGGGATTACGTTTTAATTATACACACATTTGACATTATAAAATACAAATAAAACTGGAAAACTAAAATAAAGTAAAAAAAACACCATTTGGCACAACCTTGAATTCTCAAGACGGTGGAGGAGCTATGCAAATTACGTGAGTTGCCCAAAGTTATGCACACTTGAGGTGGGCCACACCAGGTTTTATGCAAGACCTCCTGAGAGCGTGGCCCTAAAAATAATAAAATAAATATTAATAATGAATAGTTGGAAGATGTTTTGTGCTCACGGGTAAACAGAAGGTTTACTCAATGGAACTGAAATGGAAAAAACAATGGAATGGGGAATTATATACGAAGCAGCGAGGTTTCCTGAGATAAAGGATTTTATTCGGTAGTTTAACTGTGAATGTAGCAGTTTCTCTCTCTCTCTCTCTCTCTCTCTCTCTCTCTCTCTTCTCTCTCTCTCTCTCATTACATACATAACCACGCACCATGATATTTCAGCGCCTCGTCTGTTACCTATGTCACCAGATAATCCAATATCCTTTCCAAGTCAGTTATCAGTCTTCCCTTCATCTCATTATCTCTCAATTATCGCATCTCCCATTTTTGCGTCGAGTTCTCGTTCCCTCATTTCCTCTTCTTCTTCCCCTTTCTCTGTTATCGACACATACATATTCCTTTTATTTTTATTTCGTTGTTCCTTTCCAATAATATATCCATGTCAATCCTGACGTGACCTCTGTACCTTCTATTGATATTTAAATTCAAGTTCTGTATTTAAGTCTTCAGTCTGCAATCATTTGACCTCTTATGTTGACTCTAAGTAAAATATGCTATTTATACTATCTATGTCTTCATTTCCTCAAGGGGTCCACGTCAGGCGTCTTAACCCTTTCAGCATCTTGCTATATCCCACGGGCTTCCATACGAAAAGAGTCCGTGCTGGCATAAAGCCAACCAACATTACAGCGAATTTTGTAATGATTTTTTTCTATGTATATTCACAAGGAATATGAAGATAATATAAATTAATTTAAGGCGAAAAAAACATTCACGTTCACATATCTAGTAACAGATAGTTCCAGAAACATTTCTGATACCAAATTTTCCCCTCCTCACCGGCCACCCGCCACCCCCACCCCACCACCTTTCATTTGAGACACGGTCATCGGAAAATACTTTGATTCTCCTGCAAATGTCGCGGATAAAATTCGGCTGGGCGATGACCCATCTCTGTCTAATATATATATATATATATATATAGATATATGATATATATAGATATATATATATATATATATATATCTATATATATATATATATATATCTATATATATATATATATATATATATATATATCTATATATATCTATATATATATATATATATATATATCTATATATATATATATATATATATATATATATATATATATATATATATATATATATATATATATATATTAGGGCTTGTGCCTTGTATGATAAGGCGCCCTATGAGGTAATGTTAGACTAGCGATAATCTTACGCTAAGTCGGTTGGTATTGCACTTCCATCTTCAATGGAGTGTCTGGGGGTTTGTAGATCATTTACGAAGTCGGTATTATCTTGTTGGTTATTACGACGATGTGTTAAACTCATGGTGAGGAGGTTCTTGTAGAAAAACACGAAATATAAACTATATGTATTCTTCTGAAGTTTTACATGCTGAAGATCAGATAGGATTGTACAAGTCTTCTAATAACGATAGCTTGATCGCTTCTGCCAATGATGATGGCTAATCCTATTCCTCTACATGATAAAGCTTAGGTAAAGAGGTACAGGTCTTCTAATGACGATAGCTAACTCTGTTCTGCTGTTCTACCATCTCTGTTACAAGTTCTGAAGGAACAGACAGTAGTTCGAACATATGAACATACATACAAATGACATAGTTTCATACGAACACACAATCAAAATGAGACACGCTACAGATCACGTAGGGCCGTTTTGAATTATAGGTCGGGGTAGTTGTCTCAAGCAGGGAGCTTGGACTAATGTTTATAAACAATTGAATGACTACAGGTGACGGCATGTTATCTTAGCCTACATACTTATTGTATACGTCATCTTTAGCGTCTCTAGTCTGATCACATTCCTGCAAGCAATCTGGTTGACCTCTTTAGTTTTTAGACTTTTATATATATGGACTAACATTCCATATTTTTATTATGTAAACACTTACATCAGCTCGGTCAGCTACCAAAACCAGCTACTGAATATTACTCAAACTTGACTTGCATTTGACTTATAGGAGTGTGATACAGACACTATGTGGAATATATATATATATATATATATATATATATATATATATATATTATATATATATATATATATATATATATATATATATATTATATAAATTAGTAAATAAATTCATGGTATACATGAATTGATTCAAGTAGTAAAATATAAAACAATGATATTGGTAAATAATAGTGATCGCGTGATATATAATGATACAGTTTTTCACTTCATCTCATTAAGATACATATGCTACAGAAAATACTAAATGTACTCTGATAATTGCATAGAATGAAGATTAACTGATAAAAATCATATTTAACTGATAAAAAATTTCATATATGAATTGATAAAAATTATTAATGTTTATGCTGATTGATTCGTTTATTTTTATGCTAAATGTTTATATATCTGATACATTAATCAATATACTAACTCTATAACTGCAGATATTGGTAAGAATAAAAGGTAACAGATTGATTATAGGCTACCTGATTTGTTATACATAGTATATGGATTCATATAATTATGATTAATATATGTGCACTTTAAATAGATTCCTATTGCGTACACGCAAAGCTATATTTCGATTCCGTTATTTATGATCATTTATATATATTCCTAGTTCGTACACGCAAAAAATATCGATTCTGTTATTTATGATCATATATATAGGATACTGATGACTTTATATATATAGGATACATGACCGAGGTTAAACTACTTCACTTTTAACTAGCGTTCGAAGAACTTTTCGTCCATTACACAGTTCCAGACAACCACCTATGGCCCAATGAAACGGCCTATTTCACAGGGTTAAAACAAGGGGAAAATTTGCCTGGGCGGGTCCAACATTCTATATTGCGCTCATACTTATTCTCTGCATCCTAAGCTACACGATTACGTTCGCGATGAATAGATCATCCCAGCACGAGTCCTTCGCCAGCAAAGTAGAGTTGAATATCCTTCGGGTCGTAATTGTCGGAAGTATGTCCCTTTCGTAGTCGATTCCGGAGCATTCCGCATTAAAACGAGATTAACGACGAGATACGGTGCGGTCGAGATTAACGACGAGATACGGTGTCGGTCGAAGAAGTCCATGAAATTCCTTTCACATTGTAGGCGGTTGTTACTTGACTGTAGTCGTCCGCTGCGACGAACGATTTTTTGAAGTTGCGATGTTGAAACTCTCGTACTGCAGGATACTGTAACCAGGTTCCATTAATCAGCCTGCAAGTGAAATTATACTTGTCACAAGGGCAGAGTAAATTCAGACGACATCCAAATACAGGGGAGGGGAGAGAGCCATTTAGACCAGACTTAACCCACATGAATTCGCTGATATTTTGGAATTCAAAAGAATCCGCTGTACAAACTTTTTTATCCATGGCATTTAACAATGATGAACCTATCCAGGTCTATGATGACTTGTAAAAATATCCTAATTATAAAAAACAAACAGATATCAATACAAATCCCAAAGAAAATTCGATATTACTGGTAGTAAATTACTAGACAAAGAAGTGGAAAACGGAGCTATTTGTAAGATTGCCAGGCAACATAATGAGTCAAAGAGAAGATTAATCATGATTCTGTATTTCTCTATGCTAACTGAAATTAAGTTGTGATAAAATCTGATCCTATGTGCCCTAACAAAAGTTTCATATTCAATTTTCTCGTGCGCATCCTCTGAGGTTAACTTTTAAAACATTATTAAAATAGGTAGGAGATGCAACGAAAAACCCACTATGTAACTAATTTCTATATAAACTTTGGGTTTTTCAAGAAAATGTGACATTTTCCCATGAATGTGATTTACCTGGATTGTAATAAGCTAATGTTGCAAGTAAATAATCATTATCCATATCGTGATACTTCTAAATGTCTATGAGGTTCAGAAAAAATTATTCATTTTGATGTTATAGAAATTCTATTTCCTTATTTTGTTTATTAATTTTAAAATGATTGCAAGTTGCATTGCGCATACCGATAGACACCTTGTACCTAACGTCTGCCTTGCCCATGAGAAGTTCGGGCTAAGCATTCCTTTCTCCAGTCAATCTGCTTTTGCAAGCAGAGACGACACACAGATGAAGCCTGTGTAAGCAGATTATTGAGGTTAAAAGGAACAAATGCTGATACGGCAATGATGACGTCGTCACTTGGCAGGAGATTGCTCTCAGCCAGCTAAGAGTTACGTTACTTGCTGTAATAAATACGACTTTACGATAAATTTTTTGTTTTTTAATACTCGACCCCACATGAGAAGAATGTCTGAAAAAAAAACAGTACCAAAATTGACAATATATTAGTTTCATGTTGGAAAACTGCATGATTATGTTAAATTAAATATTCCTTATTGAAACTAATGAAAAAGGTTTCCATACAAATTCTATATATTATTAGCCCTGTATAAGATTCTATAGGATTATTTCATAGATAACATTTTTCACTTCTAGACTTCCTGACTTTAAAATCTCTTTTATTTTATTTTATTTATTTATTTTATTTATTATTATTATTATTATTATTATTTTTTGTTTTTTTTTTTTACATTGACTACGAATATAAATCACCGGGACAGACAATATGTCAGTAGGTTTTGATATGTGTTTGAACTTTTAGCTTACATATTTGTCATTACTAAAGCGTTAAGTTAGAGTTCAAATCTTTACGCATATATATTTGGATGTTTATGGTTACTTTTTGGCTATTTGGATATTTAATGGTTACGTTTTGTTATTGATATTATCGTGATTTTTTCCTTTTTATTATAATTTGTAACCCTTCCGACTCTTACGGAGTGTATTATATTTGACTCCACTTGTTATATCCATATTTATTTTTTATTTTTTTTATTTATTTTATTTATTTAATTTAATTTTTATATTTTTTTATATTAGTTATTTTTTTATATTTTTAATTAATTTTAATATATTTTATAATTATATTTGATAAATTAATGGTTGGCTTGAATATGTTAAGAGGTGTTCTAGCGGCGTACCGTATAAGGCTACTTGCGGCATCAATTCTATAGATACAAGATATAAATGCTAAAGGTATTTAAAACCGCAAGAACCGCTATAATCCAGTTCGGATCCAACATCACGAGTTGTAACTCGTAAGACATTGACACTTCCTATTTAATTATCAGTTATTCTACCAAACCGATTGACTCTGGGTGATAAAATATATTATTGGGTTTTCTTATGGAAAGAAATTCACACCACGTGTTATGGAGATTATTATTGATTTACACCACCCGAGTCGGATTATCATGTGTTGAATTCCATGTTTACTGATTTAGCACTCATAAATATTCTTAACGCACTCAATTGCGGTGTTTGTTTTTAGTGCTATTACTTCTATATAACGTGTCAAGGAACTATTAACACTAGAAGTGTTTATTTGCTCTGTCAGACTCGTAACTTTGTTAATAATTCTACGTATATTCTTTCAAGGATTGATTTGGCACGGGATAGGCCCTTAACTGACAGGTGTCTTAGTGTGTCCCTTGTTTTCATGACACGTGTTACAATCAGTTATGTGCTTTTTATATCTGTAAGCATTGTAGGCAGTAAAACAGTGATTTGGCTTTCTGTGACATAGGAGGGAAACCCTGGGATGACGGAATGCAACCAGTTTATGACGATTGGTATGAGAGAGATTATTACTACTACCTGGTCGTTAGTCCTCTGCTGTGTTCTTCGGGGTTTCCTCGTCACAGACCTACATAGAACATTACATTTGATTACATTATTCTGATACACATACTATAAATATACTTTTGCTTTAGGGTTTCTGCTCGAAGTGTTTATTGTTTTTGCCTAGCCACTGACCCTGTTTCCGTTTCGAAGTGTTTATTGTTTGGTGTTTATTGTTTTGCTTATCGCTGTTGACACTTGCTTTGTTCAGTTTGTAACAGTTCTGCGCTTCCGACCCAGATATTCAATGCTCGCGATCTCTTGGGTTAAGGAATTTTCTTGTTTAGATACGGTTTTTAACAATAGGCACGGATGTTCTATATCTTTTAGTCCAATTAATGGTTCTTTGCTGTATGGTGCGGGATTGCGGGATAATGCGTCAGCTATGATATTTGCTTTCCCAGGTAGATATCTGCTTATTCTTGGGCTCCCAATTTTAACCTGAATGATCATTTGTCACCGAGTTCCTTTTGGACTGTGATTAAACGCCTTTAAAAGAAAAAAAACTCGGTAAAGGACTCATGTTCAGTAAAGGACTTTATCAGTATAAGCCATAGATTATGAACTTAAAATGTACTAGTGTTAAAGATACCTAGCCCTTTCCTTGCCTATTACTGCATATTTACTTTCAGAGGGCTTTAGTTTACGTGAATAAAAAAAGCTTATAGGGAAGAACTGTTTTTATCATATTACTGAAGTAGTATCCCTCTTACCCCTTGGTCTGAGGCGTCTGTTGCAATAAAAAAAAATTCCTTATTTAAATCAGGGATTTTTAAGTTAGGTAAGCTGCATTTTCCGCTTTTAAGATATCGAACGCCTGTTGATGCTTTTCAGACCATAATAAATCTACGCTCTTCTTCGTAAGATCTGTTAAAGGATCTGTCATGATTGAAGAGTTACATATTTACATACGATTGTAATACCCACTACAGCGCAAAAGTGCTGTATCCCCCTTTTTACGTTTTAATAAGTACCGGAAAGTTATGAATAGCCGACACCTTACCATGGACTACTTTTAAGACCTTGACCAGACACATAAAACCTAGATAAACATGTTCGGTTTTAAAAAACTCACATTTAGATATTTTACTCTGAGATTATTTGTCTTTGTCTCTGTAGCACTAGCTCTACTTTATGTGAATGTACTTCTAAGGTATTAGAAAAGATTACAAGATCATCCATATAGGCATGTAGGTTATCCCCTAAAAGTCTCCAAACACTATATTGTAATTGGGCGCAACGTAAGCTGGAGGCATACGTAAAAAATTGATAATGTCCCCTGAGTGTGCTGAAAACGGAGTATGAGGTACAATCACTTAGGTAATGGTATCTGGTAAAAGCTTTTAAGTAAGTCCAAGCTGGTGAAAAATTTATTCTAACCTAACAGAGATAAGATGTCGTCGCTACATGGCACTGGAAACTATCGGGAGTCGTTTCCTTGTTTAAGCGACAGAAATCTACGCAGATACGCCAAGTCCGATCTTTATGGCATGACTTTTGAGGAAAATTATATGGGCTATTTGATTTCCTAATGGCTCCTATTACTAACATATTTCAACTTCGTCATTTATCTCTATTTTGAAATTGCAGTGAGGAGTCTATACGAAGGTACGTATATGCTTTATGTTTGTCCTTAGACCGTATTTGTGTTAAATTACATCCGTTTTTCCCAGAGATCACTCGCTAGTGGAGAAACTTCCTGGTATTCAGGTAAAAGATATCTTTCTGCTGAATCACCTCTGCTTGAATGACTTTACTGATATTACTTTAGATAGATTATCAGAGAGATTCATCCACGACTGGTTGGGCGGGATTAAAAGTTAGCAACAATAAAAGAAATGCGATAATTATATGTATAGGTGTTTGTGGATTACTATATTAACTTGTTTGCAGCGAGTCAACCGTGTCTAGGGCTTTGTTCGCGGAAATCGTTATATTTCAGAGTGTCGGGAAGGATTAAAATTTCATTTCCCAGCAAAGTCTTTTTACACAGCACTAAGACATTCGAGGGTGCATGCTTTTTTCTCGAGATTTTTGCGTGCAAAGTGCGACTGCTGGTTGTGGGAGAATTCTGTTGGTCATTTGAACAATGTTACGATTTATGAGACAAATGTAGTTCCTTACCTTTATATAAGTTATTATTTGATTAACTGTCTCATTTTTGTTCAAACGGATTTTAATATGTTTGAAGGTTTATAGGATTTTCCTTTGATAAACACCCTTATTTTGCAGATGTAAGTTAATATTTTGTATACCCCTAGATGAATCTTACAATTACACTAGATACAGATCAATGTTTTTTAATAACTATAGAGGTATCTGTAAACGCTCGCTTATCCGGACTTCTCATTAGGGAAGTTCGAACAACAGACGGTGAGTCCGTAAATAACAGGATATTACGTGTACTAAAGGAATAAACAAGATATTCTAATTTTTAGTTTACAGCGCGCACAGTCGGGCTTTATCCACCACTACTTATAATAACTTACGTATTAAAAAAAAAAACGAAAACTGCTCTGATTACTTTATACGGTCGTGTGTTTCATAGGAAAAATCCTTTTTAATTCAAAAAGATATCGGTATGTATGAACCAACATCGCTTTTCCCCACTCTGCTAGAGTCGCTTATTGTATGGAATTTGCTATGCTTTGAACACTTCGGCAGTTTTTGACTGACCTTGACCGCTTGACTAGGTGACACAGTCACCGAGTTTGCTTGTTTGATTCTGAACGGGCTACTGTTTCTATTTTTTTTTTTTTGTAATAATTAAGATCCTTCTCTTTATTACCATCGGCAACGTATTGTGTGTTTTTAGCATTATGTTGCTGGTTACGTATAAAGCAATGAATGACGAACTATTAGGAACTGAGCGGTTACTAATAAGACAAGTTATCACTACTGCATTCAATATTAACTGTTTGTACTTCATTCTTTGCTAAAATTTGAAATAGTGAGGGATCCTGGTCAGCGCATTTAGCCTGATGAAAGTTTTTTACAGACATGTTATTCCTTGCAATCCAGCCATATTTTTAAAGTTAAGTTGAGTCATTGAGTTCGATATTTTTATATAACTAAAAAAACTCAAGGCTAAAACTGCGATCGGACTTGCAAAGGAGCATTTATTGTCATGACCCGAAATAGTGTTACCTCTAATTTATATAGATTTGTACGGGTTGTTCCACTTGTTTTTTGTGTGTTTTCTAATCACTACGGTGCTTAACGACCCTATCCATGCATCTGTATAAATACAGACGTCCACTGCGTAAACGCATATTCACTGTTTAATATGATTTGTTACGTAAGGGATTAATAATCACCCAAAATGATAAAATTAACATAGTATATGATTATGATTTATTTCAGTAGAACTTCTGGAAACAGACACTCAAAGATAAAAACTCGCAGTAGCGAAATCTCAATGATGTTGATAATTTCTGTAAAAAAGTAAGATTAAGAATGTCTCGTAACTTCAGCCACAGGAATAACGAAATTCGACCTGCAAAGGGAAAACACTCAAAGTTACTCCAAATGAATAAAAAATTGTACTTAGCTTGCTTTTGTGGGAAGTCACGGTGTTCCGATAACGACACACGGCCTTGGTCCTCCTTCTCTATTTAGCGGATGACCTGGTTTGGCTTCAGTTTCCCCCGTGCGCGTTGTTTCGATGATTCGAGCCCTTGAAAGATCCGATGCTGCAGACGCGTTCGGTTTGTTTCTTGAAGTGCCGGAAAACGCTCACTAACGATGTTTTCTTGAATGATTCTAATGAGAGACGAAGCTTCCGTTGCCGTAGGAAAAGGACACGTCGGTTTTTGTTTCTTGAAGTTATTCACTAAACGATGATACTAAGTTGGTTGAAGAATCTGTTGCTTTCGTCGTCGTTGAAGAGTTCTTATTGTTTTCTGAAGTCGCTCACTAACGATGATACTAGGTTGCTTGAAGAATCAGCTGCTTCCGTCGTCGTTGACTTC